>NW_007740003.1:4570-27639 GCF_000696425.1 Galeopterus variegatus
TCGGATCCTATATAGGAATGGCTGGTGCGCTCACTGGCTGAGCGTGGTGCGGGTGACACCAAGACAAGGGTTGCGATCCCCTTACTGGTCACAAAAAAAAAAAAGACAAAAAAAAATTACGTGGAATAATGCACAACATTAAATAGTTTGGACACTTCTTCCAATACCATACCTATAGCACATGGGTGTTGTAAAGATTGTTGAAATATTTTCTGTAAAGATTTTAAATTCCCAAATGAAAATTTTATGTTAATACTAAGTATTATTATAATTATTTTATGAGATGTAGCTCTTTTGATCTCATTAACTATGATTACACGTTTAATGCACTTTCAGTTAGATAATCCTGTTGCGTAAGTTAGTTGTACCTCGTCTTAAGCAATGTCTGGTAAACTTCTGGAGAACATGGGCTATGTCTTCCATCTCACCATGCCCCTGTGGGCTGGGACTTGATGGTTCTGTTTACCAATGTAACTTACACATAGGAGGAACTAAGGTAATATTTTTTGAATGAAGAAATAAATAGAAGAATAGATGAAATGCAATCAATGTTTGTTAAATGCAATGCTTTAAGAAGTCAAGGACTTTTAAAAACACACAACTTACTCTTTTCCAACTATCACACTATTACTTCCTGAAATTCTTCCAAGAAATGAAGGCTTAAATTCAATTCACTGTGGAATATGCTATGCACCCTCCCACTTGGGAGACTCTGCCCTGGCTACTTCCTCAACCTTGTATATATCTTCCTCAGACATACACGTGGTGTTCTCCCACACCTCCTTTAAGTCTCTTTTCAAATGCAATTATCTCAGTTACACTCTTTAAATTGCAAACCACCCCCTCCCAGTTCTATTTTCTTTTCCATGGAACATTCTGTTATACAATTTCTTATTTGATATATTTATTGTCTCTCCACAGCTGAAATGTAAGCTCCACTAGAATAAGAATCTTCACTGGCATGTAGTAGATGCCCTAGAAATATTTGTGGAATGAACAGTTAAATACTAACATGTCATTTAAATGCCTTTCTGCATCAGCTACCTGATCTATAAAATGGAAATAATTTGGTTGGCCATACTTATTTCATACGGATTGGTCTGAGAATTACATAGTATTATATATTTGACATTAAATCCTTTTCAATGAAATTCAATGATTATTTTTATAACTGANTATTTCCATGTTGGACTCACATGCTTCTACCTCCCTTTTGAGCTGCCAATTCTGCCAACAATGGGCACCTTGGTAAACACCAACAGAAACAAAACCACTAACAAGCTTCACTTCTCAGGATCCCAAATAATGATACTAAAAAATAAAACATTCATTTTATCACTAAATACTGATAAACGATGCCCTTGCCATTACATGATGTTGATACATAGGAATTAGCCAAGTACGTTTCCCACATTTCGTAAGCATCTTAGGGTTTCATCTCTATTACAAATTTCAGTTAAAAATGTTTTTTCTCAGAAGCTTGGCAAAGTGATTTACAATAGAAATAATGACAGGACCTTTTTCAAAGTGATTGGAACCTTTGTGGTATAAACTTTATACAGCATAATGAATGTGTTGGCATTTGTTCCTTATTTGCATGCTATAAAAATAAAACAGAGTGTACAAGAAGTACCTGTTAAATTCACATTACCTGTTAAATGAAGAGACTCAAAAGGCAATGTAATCTAATTAAAATCAAGAAATGGTATTCAAGCCATACTTACATACTTCTAAGATAATACGTATGCACTAATATTTACAATTCATGCAAAGGGTATACACCTCATTAAGCATACTAAGGATGAAATCCCCAAATTTCTTTGGTCTAATTAGTCATTTCAAAAAATTATTCTTATGTGAATATTAGCTATTTCAAGTGCTGGACTAAAGTCACGTTTGACTATAATCAATGTATTAGCAGTTCTAATCCAAGGATGAAATCCCCAAATTTCTTTGGTCTAATTAGTCATTTCAAAAAATTATTCTTATGTGAATATTAGCTTTTTCAAGTGCTGGACTAAAGTCACGTTTGACTATAATCAATGTATTAGCAGTTCTAATCCAAAGAAAACTCTTAATACCTTCTCAGAGTTTAAAACTTGATGCCTTTTCACAATAATATATTGGAAGTTTGAAAATAAAAACGTATTTTTTCTCTTAAATGTGCCTTTTTCTCATTGTTCATACTTGCCTGCTTGCTCACAAGTGTCCAGATGTTGATATCAATGCCGTTTTCAAGGAACAACAATAAGGTGTTTTGTGATCTTTTCTCTCCCTTCTCCCACACATAATTACATGATCTTTGAAACTTTCAAAACAAATAAGAGAAAAGTAGTCTTTCAAAATGAAGTAATTGTATGGCTGGGGTTTGCAGTCCTCTAATTTAAGAGTAGATTACAGTATACATTTTTCCCACCATATAAGATTTGCCAATTTGAAAGTTTACTTAAGAAATAAACTTATAAGCACACAATTGTCTTAGAAATTATCATATGAGTGTATACACAATTAAGAGTCAGGAAAAAAGTATAAGACCATAATTTGGGGTCATTAAATTCTTCCTGTTTTGATCATTGCTATAAGTTTCAAAAACCTATAGCACTGATTGTTTTAATTAATCAGAATAAAATGAAGAACAAACCGACTGCAGAATAATTTGACTTAAAAGACAAATTCTAGTTCAGAACCTTTTGAATTATTTACAACCATTTGCAATTGGTCTATCATTTAAGGAGAGAACAGAAAGGTATCCTTCCCCTACCCTACCTTAAACAAGTCATCACAGCAGAGTACCATAAAAGCTTGTGATGAGGATTTTAGTCTCGGATGCAGCCTATGTCCCCACATGTCTCATAAATCCTTCTAATGCATTTTCACAGGCATGATCGTGAATGCCTGTTCAGTGAAAAGGTTTACCATATGCTGCATTTTTCAACTACCAAGAACAAAGGGCAAATGGTCCCTGGCCTTGTATTTGGAACAAAAAATACAAAAGCAAAACAAAACGCTCTTACATTTCTACAAAATAAAAGAATGAATGTAGATTGCAAAGGCTGAGTGAAGCTTCTTTTGGCACCATGCTGCTCTTTCTTGAGACAAAAGTGTTCAGTGAGGGACAAATAGGAAGAAAAGGAGATACAAATGTAGTAGACCTCACGTGTCACCCAATCCATCTTCTCCCTGGTGAAGAACTGCTCGCTACAGTAGAGCATCAAATGTTTCAGGCAGCATTAAGACTGATGGGGATGTTTTTGCTATTTATTTAGGAAGAATTCATAATACAGCAGGTAGTTGCTGTCAAGAGTTTTTTTTTTTTTTTCTTTTCTCCCTCAGGACACTCTTATTTAAGCCTCCTAAATCAGGCTAAACAATTTCCCTCCTCTTTTCTTTTAATATGTTTTAAGACTTGGAGTATTATTTCTGATTAGACAGTAGTCATCCAAGCCAGAGAGATTTACTGCATTTGCTAAATGTATAACTTATTCACTCCAAGTTATATGTAAATAATATATGTGTGTATATAATATAGAGATTATATACATGTACATGTACGCTTTCTCCTCAACTGACTACCTCAGTAACTTCACTCTGAAATAGTCAATTAGGAGCACAAATTACTCAGCAAAAAGAAATAAAACAAAACAAAAATGAAATTAAAACATTAAAAATTCTATAATTTGAAAGGAAAACTGCTAGTATCCAAATTTAACCCTAAATTTTTGTCCACTCTAAGCAAATGTGTTCTATTCACACTGTAATTTATTATAATTAGTCTTTCTATCAGTTGGTTACCATCCTTGGTTGAGTGCACAAGCAATTTCTGTTGAAGGATTCACTGTACCAAAATACATTAATGGCAAATAAGCTGTAGGTGCTGTAAAGCTCATTATATGAGATATTATCCCTGTCTTATACCTACAGTCTTGAAGAAATCCCAGGAAAATTTTCATTCAAAGCAAATTACCAACTACATTTCATGTGCTGAAGGACTCTACAGTTTGGGCCTGGTGGTGGTTTCATGGTGCCATTTCTCTGATGTGCATTAGAAGGACCCACAGCAGAAAATTAACTTGGTTTTCTGACTATCAGTGCAAGATGCTTACCTTCTTAAAACACTCTTGGCTTATTAGTGTTTATTTATATCATATAGAACTACTCTGCCCTACTCCATTTCTTACTACCCTCTTATTTATTTGTGGAAGAGGTTTTATTCTCTATTGAATATGCCATAGCTGTAAAATTTCTGAGAGTAAAGTCTTTCTAGGCCCAAAATATTTTAGTTGTCAGCCTATATCTTACTAAGCTTCCCAGCAATAAGCAGTACTGAAGCCTTTCTGTTGCCTGGCTTAGTTTGATCTGCACTGAAGGGTCAGCGTGTTCTTCTGATCTATTCATTGTAAGTAACTTTGTCAGTAAATTTTTTTTTAGCTCACTCCAAAGAATCTTACCTAAATGAATCAGGATGATCTTTTCCATAATTTTCATCATTGATCAAATAACACTTCATTTATAACTATAAAAACTACTGTGTTTCCCGAGGTGTCTATATTTAAATGAGGTTATTTATCAGGAATATGACATCTTCCATGGTGAAGTTTTTCCTGACATCTCTGCTGAATCACCCCTTCTCTGTTAAACAGATTGTGATTATAGCTTGTATAAGTATGGTTTTTATGAAGTAATGCCTTTTTTGATTAATTGTTATTTTTGTTAGTAAGACAAGTGGCATTCCTATCTGCCCAACAAGTTTATACTCCTTTGATGAAGGGGATTCTCTTATAAGCTTTATTTTTCCATATGCAGTGTTTTTCACATATTAGTTATACACCTGTCTTATTACCAAAAAGACGAAGGAAATGATTAGTTTAGCAAGAACAATCCAATAATATTGATGCTTATGGACCATTTTTCAGTTCTCATTTCGTCAGAATTTGGTATTACTTCACTTTTTGTTGAGAATCTGGAAAATGGGTCACAATACAGGATCCTTTACAAAGAGGGCAATCTAATTCCTTATGAAAGGACTTCAAACTGTGTCATTCCATTCACCTATACGGAATAAATTCACATGAATTAGCCTCTCATGTAATGTAGTGCAGAAACTTACTGTGTGGTCAATAGTTCATGTAGAGTTATAATTTGGAATAGGTAAAGGAAATGTATCCTGTCACTGTGCATGGAGCTAGATCCTTCCAGAATCAATGATTGAGAAAATGCTTTACTCTCTGATTTTTCTTATCCATTAGATATGAAATTTTTGGACTCCTCTCATTTTTGACTTTGAAAATGCTATTTTGTTTTAGCTCCTAGGTATACAGCAACCTATTTCCATCAGAAATGGATCCTAGAATACTTTAAAACCGCTGGCATATCACTTCTCTGGAAGTACTTCTGTGGTAGTCAGCAGTTGGTATTGCCTGTGGTAGAAAACTTCACATTATTCTTGGTGAAAAGAAAAAAATTTCTACCTGGAAATCATTAGGGATCCATGACCTATAAAGCTATTTGCAAATACAACAATTTTAAAACAACTTTAAACAAATGTAAAAGTATCGCTCCACTTATCACTGAGATGACAGGATTAATCCATTCTCTCCGGGATATCCCTTACCCAGAGGTGCTCATCAAATTCTCCTTTAGTTAGGCCCTCACTTCGCCTCCAGCCTAATGAATTTCTTGTTGACCCATATTTTCCTACCATTGGATCTCAGCATTTATCCTCAGATATAATACAGCCACACAAATATTAATTAATTTTAATTTTATAAAGAGTGTATGGAAAGATCTGGAGACAGATATCTCCCTTGCTGTCTAGCTGTTTGGCCACCGACAAGAAACATACTTCCCTAAACCTCACAAGGGAGCCAACCCAGAGGTGCTCATCAAATTCTCCTTTAGTTAGGCCCTCACTTCGCCTCCAGCCTAATGAATTTCTTGGTGACCCATATTTTCCTACCATTGGATCTCAGCATTTATCCTCATATAATACAGCCACACAAATATTAATTAATTTTAATTTTATAAAGAGTGTATGGAAAGATCTGGAGACAGATATCTCCGTTGCTGTCTAGCTGTTTGGCCACCGACAAGAAACATACTTCCCTAAACCTCACAAGGGAGCCCATCTGATGTTAAAAGAAGCATGAGCTTCCACATTTACTAGCTGTGGACTTTGGGTGAGTTTCATAACCTCTTGCATAAATCACTAACTTCTGTGAGCCTCAGTCTCCTCACCTGTAACTTGGGATTCATAATAGCTGTTTTAGTGAATTGTCGAGTTAGTGTTTAAAGCATTCCTATTTGTCTGTCAATATATTTGTCTCTACTGTGATCTCTACTCCTGTATCCACTGCTACTCCTATATCTATATTTTTAAGTGATAAACATAAATTACTCAAAAATATTAGGTAGTTCTTTTGCCTCTACAATTATCTGAAATTACTGTATATATGTATATTAAATGCTAAACCAAATAAGTAAATTTCAATTTCAACAACTAACATACTGCAATATACGTCTCTCAATAGTAGAATCGTGTCAGCTGAATGATCGAAGGAAATACAGAAAATACATTCCTTACAAACAAAGCTATACCCAGTAAGCAGAATATTTTTTAAATAGCCATATTGTGTTGCTTGGTATATTTGATTTTGATTTTATTTTACTGTTTGTTTTTATTCAATTAATTTTTTTCAATATTGAAATACAAATATGCTTCTTATTAAAAACTACCTTGAGCATCAAATCCCATGCAATAAGATTGTTAACCATTGTAAACCCTGTCATGTCTCTGAGAAGCAGAGGAATTATCTTGTTATCAATTTAATAATGGAACACTGAAGTAAATGATGCCTTCCACTGACACCAGTAACACTGTCTCTCTGGGGAAATTCATGCCTGTGAGAACTGTCAATCTAGATGGATATGGACATATTAAACATACCCCCTTCAATCCATAAATCTACCCTTTCTGGAATGCCTTAATAAAAAGACTCCTTATTTTGATAAAGACAAACTATGCAGAATATCTTGACATTACTGACCTATAATCTCTTTATTTAAAAAAATATTTTGTATATGGTTCAGTAAATAATTTAATAAATTTATTTCTACTTGCTTTTTTTTTCTTTTAGTATAACTTACATGGAAATAGGTTTCCAAGGTTTTAAATGAATGAAATATTACTAACTACACAGAGATGTGGTTAGTGGATATAATGTATTTCCTTTAGCTTTGGCAAGCTTTCTGTGAAACACAGATCACCTTTGTTTTTCGCAATAAAATTGACTCTAGTTCTAATTCAAATGGATATAAGATGATTCTTTATATTAAAAGTATCATACATTTTTCCCATGAGAAAACATGATAAGAAAAGTAAAATTTATAAATGCAAATGTACCAATCAAATAAACACACAGTAGTAGAAGATAATGAAAATCTCAGTACAAAAATACATTGTAGAACAAGCAGAAGGCAAGAAACTAGTTCAGTTGCATTATTAAATTATCAAAATGTACTGGTATCTAAGATTGCTGGTGCGGACTAAATTTCATTAATGGACAGGTTTTAACTAAATCCTAGAAGCAACAGCACCCACCCTAAGGGCTGAAAAAGCAAGAACAGATATACCGACAAGGGGAACATCCACAATTGGACATCCCACAAGCCCCAGATACTATTAAATTATCAAAATGTACTGGTATCTAAGATTGCTGGTGCGGACTAAATTTCATTAATGGACAGGTTTTAACTAAATCCTAGAAGCAACGGCACCCACCCTAAGGGCTGAAAAAGGAAGAACAGATATACCGACAAGGGGAACATCCACAATTGGACATCCCACAAGCCCCAGATACTCCACGTAACCATCATCTCCCTCCTCAAATCTATGCCTCCAGGTGCATTTTCTCTTTAGTGAATGGTGCCATCAAATAAACAGTTGCTTAAATAATAACTGAAAATCATTCTATAAATTTTTTTCCCCTTACATAATAAGCCCTACTATTGCTACTTGAATAATCGCCATCTCTGACAATTCCACCTCCTACCCCACTCTAAAACCCGTCACCTCTTCCATATCCATTACCCTTTCTGTAGTTCAGGTTGTCTTCAGGAATTACCAGGTCTTCATATAGATCTGGTACCTAATAGCCACTCAAGATATATCATGACTCTAGTTCTCACAACAATCTCATGAGATAGGCACCAATACTCCTATTTTAAAGATATTTTTGAAAATTAAAAATAATCTTTGTTAAAGGTTAGATGATTGAAACAATTTAGAAAAATCCAATATGATGAGTAAAAAAACCTACCTCCAACCCTACCCTCTGCCCCGAGGCCTTTCCACAAATGTAAACTCTATTAATGTTGCTTATCTCTATAAATATATGTATTTTTACCAAAGAGATAATATTATGCATACTGTTTTTCAACTTGCACTTTAATTCCAAAATTTATCCTGGAGATTTATTAAATCAGTCTCTATGGATATGTATTTTTTCATAGTTTTTTTAAAAAACATTAAAAAATGCCACAATAAACATTTTTTACACATATGTTGGAGATTACATCCACTACGTGAAGTTTTCCTTGAGAGATTTCTGGGTCAAAGGACACATGTATTCAAACTTTTTATTGCTACGATCAAATTATTCTGTAGAAAGGGTACACTAATTTATAATCTCACTCAGTGTATGAAAATATGTATTTTCTCCTATTTTCTTATATTCAAGAGAGTCCTGGCAGGAAACAAACAGCACACTCAATTCTGGACAATTTGAGTAAAGCATAATGCACAGTCTGAATGCCCTCCAAAGCACACGTGGAAGCTTAATCCCCAATGTGGCAGTGTCAAGAGCTTGAGGCTTTGGAAGATGATTGGATTGTGAGGGCTGTGCTCTCATAAATGGATTAATCCATTCATTGATTCACGGATTAATGGAGGAATGGCACTGGTGGATTTGCAACAGGGCTAGTGAGCAAGTTAACACATACTCTGTCCCCTCACCATGTGAGGTGCTGCCTGGGGACTGTGCAGAGAGTCCTCTCCAAGAAGAAGGCCCTCACCAGACGTGCTCCATTGATTTAGGATGTCCCATCCTTGAAAACTGTAAGAAATAAATTTCTTTTCTTTATAAATTACCCAGTTTCAGGAATTCTGTTATAAGCGACAGAAAACTGGCTAATACAATAATAAAGAGACCACTCACAGAGATGTAGGCTTGTGTAGGAAAATCAGGAGGGACAGTGGAGGGCACTGGGGGAGTCGGTCGGGAGCCATCACCATTCCAAGACCAGAAAGCTGATGAGAAGAGCCACCAGACAGGAGCTGAGATTTCAGTGGTGTCCACTGCCACTGCACAGTGACCCTGTAGCGAGTGAGCCCCTCCCTCTCCTCAGTCTCTCTGATCCTAACTGAGCCCCAATGGAAGACAGAGGGCAAGTGGCCAGTTGATGCAGGGCAATCTTCTAGGTACAGACACTGTGTGGAACAGAGCAGAGTGGATCTGAGCGGCAAACTGAAGACTGCAAGCACACCTTATAATTCTCCAGAGTGAAAAAGTAAAAAGGGTCTGTGTACAATGCAAAAGCTTGTGGATTTCTTACCCTGCCATATTAGATTCTGAACTATAATAAGCTCCTTTGCTAACTGGCTGTGTGGTCTTCATTCTTGCTCTCACTTGCATAAGTTTCTTCAGAGCCACTCAGGAATCTCTCCGAAATCCAAATGGGATCATATCATTTCTCTGCATAAAACCTCTCAGTAGTTCTCCATCATTCTTGCTCTCACTTGCATAAGTTTCTTCAGAGCCACTCAGGAACCTCTCCGAAATCCAAATGGGATCATATCATTTCTCTGCATAAAACCTCTCAGTAGTTCTCCATCTCTCCAGGGTAAAGTTGAAACTTCTAGGCAAGCATAAATGGCCCTTCACAGTCGGGCTCCTGCAGTCCAGAGGTATGTCTGCAACATCACTCCTGCTGCCATCCCATTTGCATTCAGCACGAGAGCAGCACCAAGCCATTCGTAGTTCCCAGTTGTGGAACATTTTCTCATACTGCCACGGGACTGCATCGTTCTGCCAGCAATGCCAGTGCCTCCTTTGTCCGCACAGTGAACTCCTAGCCATTCTTCAAGATACTGCTCTAGTCACCTCCTCCGTGAGGTCCTACCGCTCTCTCCTGTGGCAGAGTTAGGCACTTGGTACTCTCAACTCCTTTGTGAGTCGTTCTGCCAGCAATGCCAGTGCCTCCTTTGTCCGCACAGTGAACACTAAGCCATTCTTCAAGATACTGCTCTAGTCACCTCCTCCGCGAGGTCCTACCGCTCTCTCCTGTGGCAGAGTTAGGCACTTGGTACTCTCAACTCCTTTGTGACACTGCATTTCTCACCTGCACACAGTTTTCTGAACCTACTTGTTTGCTTCTTTCCCCTTCGGATCAGGAGCAATGGGGCAGAAGGGGTATGTGTCTTGCCTGATTCATTCACCTTTCTCTTTGGCACCCAGCACAGATGCCGGTGTCTGACGGTCTAGGTGGCAGTCCTGGCTTCTTCACTAACTTGCCATGCGCACTTGCTAAAGCCCCTTCATTATTGTAACTACTTAGGGAAGTGGAAACACACCACTCAAACGGTCTAGGTGGCAGTCCTGGCTTCTTCACTAACTTGCCATGTGCACTTGCTAAAGCCCCTTCATTATTGTAACTACTTAGGGAAGTGGAAACACACCACTCAAAGAGCAAAGCCACAGTCTGAGGATCTTAAAAACTGTTATCTCTGGTGGAAAATTCTCCTTCAGATTAGAAGACCCTATGGCAACAGCAGTAGGAAGAATGTTTCTAAGGACAGAAGCAGGGAGAATTGCTGGCAGAGGCGAGGTTCTGAAATCGTAAGAGTGAGGTAGTGAGACACGTAAAGCAACAGTCCCTGTGGACAGGAGCAGAAAGACACAGAACAGGCGTAGCAGGGAGTGGAGTTCTACATTCATACCGGATACTGGTTCTGAGTCAAACACCCCAAAATTGTTATTCATCCTCACACCTTGTGTTTCCTCTAGGAAAAGCAAGAGATATGGAATTACCTTCATGAATAATTGCAAGTGATATTGTAAGCAAAAACCTGATAAAAGCAAAAACCTGATAATCTCTTAGTCACTGATACTGGTTTGAAAAGGATTTCTACATTATTATATACAGGTACCAATATTTGAATATGGAATTGTTTGCAGTTTAGAAAATGTACATTTTAAATAAAATAATAGCTTTATTAGGGAGAGATTTACAGTACAGGGAAGAGGGCTTTTTACAATTTGATGGTTTAGTCCTTACCAAGGGAGCATGGACATAACTGCAGAGGGCTTCCGAGGATACAAAACTCTTTCTTAGATGGTTGAGGTCATGTTTGCAGACTTCCTCTGATAATACATGTGCTGCTGACTAGAGATTGCAGTAGGCTGACTCATTTCCTACCTCCATCATGCTGTTGGGTCAGTGGTTTCCCCAGATGCTGCAGGTCATAATAGAGACCCTGAACACATGCCAGGGTAGTAGGCCCTGGTACTTCATTCACTGAGCACCTACTATGTAGAAGGAACTGGACTAGGTTCTGGATATATAGTATTCAAGAAAACAGATGTGATACCTGTATACTTCGATTATATGATCTAGTGGAGAAGAGAAACATTCAAGGAAGATAAAATGGTGTATCACTACAAAATGTGGCAAGTGCTGCAAACTGGTTGCTATGCAAAATAAGTGAATAAATAAATGAATGAATAAATAGGGTCTTAATATAGCTCACCATTTTAGGCAATGCCTCCACACAGAAATGACATGAAAGTGGAAATCTGAGAAATGAGTTGGAATCTATTGGATGAAGAATGGTTCAAGTAAGGGGAATATCACACAAGTACATCAAGGCCCAGATACAGTGAGAACTAAGCATGTTTAAATAAATTTTAAAAAGCCAGTACTGCTGGATGGTAATGACTGAGTAGGAAATGGAATGAAATGCTGTCAAGGAAGCAGACAGTAGCCGCATTAACATGTTGGTCCTAGCAAGAGAAACCATATTGTGATTTTACTAGGGATGAGGTAGAAAACTCTCCAGCTCTCCCATGCTGCCCATATGCCCATTTTCTTCCACTTGAGGATGGAGTTGAACAGCAGTGAATTCTTGATTTTATTCAAGTCTGCGAGTAACCACACACCCTCTAAGCTCATTTTCTGTCTGGCTCATAGTCTGGCCAAGTAGAAGGAGGGGTGTGATTATGGCTAAGCAGGGTGGGTGGAAGGAAGGCAGAAACTTCTTTTGTTCCTTCCCTTTCAGACCTGATATTATCCTAAAGAAGAGAGTACAAAACGACATTGCATCCCTCCTGCTGGGGAGAGTGCAGAATTGGTCATGGGCAATTGTGAACACTAAGATGACATAGTACCCTGGTGACCTGAATGAGTTAACGCATTGTCCAGAAGCTCTAATTTACAACCAGGAAGAATTTGGGGCATTGAAAGGCAGATTGAATAGGCCCATTTTTACCCATTGTGATTTTAGTGACAGGTCCAGTTTGCTCTAGTCTAAACTGGTTCACCAAATCACGCATTCAGACAATTGAATCACCAACCCTTTGACATACTGTAGAATCTGGGCAATGTAACACAGCACTGTCACTTCAGGTTCCAGCTTAATGTGCCCTTTACTTTCTATTCCTCTTCTCTTTTTAGACATTTTGTACTGAAAAGCTTTTTTGAGACACATTTTAAAATAAGAAATTAATATTGTCACTTATCTTTCCATTAGCCTGTAAGTGCAAAATCTTGCCGATAAGCCCACAATAAAACCAGATATTCAACCAAAAGTACAGCTAGTCTTCCTGATTCCAAGATTTGCTCTTTAATATACCAACACTGTCACCTTTGTCTTTCTGTATAGAAGTGTCTTAGGATATAATAATTACATTTGTTTCTATCTACTAATGATAACAAGACAATTCAAATAAAATCTGAAGCCAAAGACAATTTAAAAAAACACCTCCAGAGCTGTTCATAAAATTAATACAAGTGATATCTAGAAAGCTCTTAATAATCTTCAGATTAAAGGCTATATGGAAAAGCGGTTCCTATAGTAATGGGTTTTCACTGGTTACTTGCCAAAGCTCCGGAACTTCTGCTAGGTTTATGCAAGAAGAATATAATACTGTTGAATAAATGTAGGATGGAAATATAACTTTCACCACGTGAGTAGAAAAGACAATCGAGAGTGATGGTCAGAATACTGTGGGCAAAAAAAACATAGACACACTGTTTGGGTAAGAGAGAGAAACACAGTATGGAAAGAAGACCTGTTAGAATATGAAAGAAGAATCTTTTGGTCCCACAGGTTAAAGTATATAACCACTTAGAGAGCAGTGTTATATCAGCAAGGTGTAGAGTTTGGATCCCTGGACCAGCAAGGAAAAATAAAAATTGATTATAGTGCTATGTGTCTTTATTAATTATCATAAATTATTATTTATAATGAAATGCTTTATAACACTCATTACAGAGTGTGGTAATTCTTACAGGATTCTTTTTGTCACCTTCATAAGATCAGTGCTAAAGAGCATTACCCTTCTCCATATATGATATTAGCATGGGAACTAGTGGCACTCCTTGAATGTTATATTTTGGATTCTTGTGCCTACAGTAAGCAAAACCCTTTTCTGAATGCTGTTTTACTGAAGGTTAAACTTTTCTCAGGGTTTGCCACAATATACAAACCCCAGCAATCAAAAGTTCCTCCACTGGCTTTTACTCACTTCTCACACTATCTTTATTCGAGCATGTTCTGAATGCACAGGCCTAACCAATTCAGTTTTTCAGATTTGAAATATTTTTGTACTAAAAAGTATGTGAAGTTATAAGAATAAAGTCACATTTTTTTCATATAAATTACTTAGATAATAAGTCTTCCCTAGAAATTTTAGGACAAATGATGACTATGCTTTGAGTATTGCATTATAAAAAACTGATAAAAAATCTATGGAATTAATTCATTAATTTGAAATTTTAGATAATAAATATATATACATCTGGCACATATAATTAATTTTTTTAAATGTAGGTGAAAATCAACAGGACAACTACATGTTACCAAAATATTTCAACTCAAGAAAGACAAATGCAAAATATTTGGCAGAGGTCTCCCCTTACAACAATATAATGCAATAGATTACTAAGCTGTTCTCTTTAATAAACTGATGATTTGCCTATTTAGAACCTTTTGGTAAAACATAATTAGGCAAATGAAGATATTTCAGTGTAACATAAGAATTCCACAAAAGTAACAATTATCAAAGCAGATGGTAGAATTATGACATTATCCTGTTAATTAAATATTAGCCAGGAGTATTTTTTTACTAAAACTCTAAAGAAATGAAGGGGAAAAAAAGAGAATTAGAGATTTCTACTCTCCTTTTATGACTACAGCTTTTTGAAAACTTTAGTGTCCTTTAATGACCCAACTCTTTGTTACTCCACATAAAAACTTAGAAGGGATATTTTATAGAAAAACATGCCTATGATGAGTAAAGATTCACATATCGTTGGGATCCTACACTTACAGTTAAACTTGAATGGAAAAAAAAAAGTATATTTTTTGCAAAATGACTTCATCCAATCATGCTATGGCTTCCTCTAAATCCCCCAACTCTGGTCAATTCTCCTTGCATAGCATTGTAAAAAAGTTCTCATGTGAACCTTAACAGTATTCTTTTAGTTATTCTCTTTTTTATAAGTTTCACTTCTTGTTTGATTTTAACTGCACAATTTCATACATATTATATACGTTGGCTTTAGTTTACTGAAAAATATGTCCACAACTTCTTAATTCTTCACAGCTATAATCAAAGAACCTAGTAAAGCACACATTAAAAAAAATCGTTTTTGAATTTGCTACAGTGCGCCGCTTGGGAGCGCGGTGGCTCTCCTGCCGAGGGTTCGGATCCCACATACGCAACTTCTTAATTCTTCACAGCTATAATCAAAGAACCTAGTAAAGCACACATTAAAAAAAATCGTAACATTTGTTAGCGTTCTTGAATATTTGGGGGTGAGGAAGTTACACACAAATGTGTTTGTTATATTTTCTACAATTTCCGTAATTTTTCATTTTTTACAAGATTAAAATAAAAGCATTAATTGAAATCTGTGCTTATTAAATGTAGGTTAGAAAAGGAAGGCTATAGAACCAGGAAACGGCTGAGAGTTGGAGAGAAGCGAAAGGAGTCAGGAGACAGGAGGTCACAGAGGTGTCAATAAGTATGTGGGGCGGGAGATAGGAAAAGTATGAACTTTTGTTCAGATAACAGGATCTCGCCTTTCAGGACAGCAGAGGTGGCATAATTCTTTGGGAAAACAAGATAAGGAGCTGTCTATGGAAGAAAGATAGTGACAGGATGGCAAAAGTAACCGGAGGATAAAAAGTTAAGTGGTGATAACAAAGACCATAAGCGTCGATTTTTAAAGTTGCCTGGGTGATGGCAAATGAAGATTAGAAGTAACATGCCAAAGCACACCTTGAAAATTTGGAGGTGAGGAGGAAGAAGAGAAAGACATGCAGAGCAAGGACCCACGGGACTGTGGGATAGAAAGTGTGGCTTAGTCTCATGGAATATGGCTTGGTAATGTAGAATGTCTGACTCAACACCTAGGAGTGCCCGTAGGAAGCAAGAGGAGTGTTGGATGCAACTACTGGCTTAAAAACAGAGGAGTGGATGAGTGTTGGGGTGGGGTGGAGTGGGGTGGGGGGTAGGCAGGGAGAATGGAAAAAAGTGACCTCTAAGAGAGTTTTGAGGAATGCTCCTCTTTTTCAGGGGAAATAGGTATTTTAGTGAAGGCAAAAAGTTAGATGCAAGGGTCTAGGAAAATACTGAGGTTATCAGGAGATGACAAGAGGGTATGGGTTTCAGAGGGCAGAGTAAGAAGGTAGATGCTCTAGGAGAAAGCAAAGTTAAGTGCTCTTAGGTGACAACTGGTTACAGGGGATTAACTGTCAGCAGTGATGCAGAACTCCTACTAGAAAATGAGAGGAGCTAAATCAGTAGATGTCATTAACCATCCAGGCCAAACTAGAATTTTGTTTCATATGATGATCCTGCAAATTCCTGTGGCATGAGAGATTTAAGATTTAGAGTTGGTAGAAGGACTCCATTATTTATGTGGCATATAGTATGTAAGTTAACTTGTTTTGAGCCTGCCCTATTTCTTTGTTAATCCTCAAATGTGTCCATTGAGAAAATTCCTATCAAAAACTACTGACTTGGAATACTTTGATGCAAAAAAAGAGGCATATAGCAAAGGATTTATATTTTTTGTTTGTGTATTTTTGGAGTTAATTATGTATTTGTTAGTATATCCATCAAAAGGTAAAGTTTCTGATATTGGAAGTCTTGAGGATCAGACAAAAAGAACCTTCTTGGGCTGGCCCGGTGGCGCACTGCTACAGTGCGCCGCTTGGGAGCGCGGCAGCGTTCCCGCCGAGGGTTCGTAACATAAACCTACTTCTATTTCTGCTGGACCAAATGACTGACATTTTTGTGTACCCAAAGATCTATATCTTCATCACATAGGACAATAATACAGAACTCCTGTTTGTCTATTCTAGGAAATTACTAAAAAAAAAATAACCCCAATCCTTCACTGTACACTAGGTACCAAAATAATTTCACAGCTGATTTAAAACTCTTACCCTCATCTTCATGCCCCAAGTGCAATGTGACCTGTCTAGCCAGGAAACTAACAGAGCATTCTCTCCCTTCCTCTTTCTGCCTTGTGTTCCCTAGCTCCCAGCAGTGGTCTGTTCCCATAGTTAACCTCACAGAACAAGATAAAGCTTTCTTGCCCAATGAAGCAAGAAAAAAAAAAAAAATCTCTCCCTGAAAGTGTATCTCCATCTCCAAATATTTTTTCCAGAAATAGATATTAATTCTGCCCCTTTGCCCACTCAGCCAATAGTCAAAGAACCTCAGAATATAAAAATTCTTAGTAATTTTCGATGTTGCTCCCATCAAACCATTTCATTACATATGACTAAAATGAAGTAGGGAATAGAAAATAGTATGTATTCACCTCTGGAATGATCTCATATATTTTGTGAGCATGAGATCCCACTGGCTTCTCTTATGTGCAATTTAAAGTTGCCAAAAAAATGGCTACGTATTTACAGTTCGGTGAAAATGTAAAAGCTCTTTCTTCTACTATTCAATACACACTGTAACAAAACAACAAAAGTTATATGTTGCAAAAGTGATTTCTGAGCCTCAGTGAGTGATCCATTTAATCAAATTATTGTCAGAAGTGTAGTATCTTTAAGACAGGGATAACCTTGCCCAACCTCTTTGTTTATAGATGAGATGGTGACTTGCCCAAGTTCAGATAGTTGGCAACAGAGCTGTGAAAGATTCTAGTTCTCCCAGATTCTGATACAGTATTTAATCATTTATTTTGTTACACTCCATGATTTCCCCCCTTATCTAATCTCCCCCTCTCCAAATTACAGCCTCCTTAATCTATCAACCAGCTGCTTAAATCTATTTTTGGAAAGAAAGGCAGTTCTTCAATTTCTGAACATGAAAAATTAAAACATTTAAAGTTATTAGTCAACAGATACTTATTTGAGTGATTATAATATGCCAGGCACTGTAGAACAAAATAGTAACACGGAAGTAGTGGTGGCAGGAAGGCAGGTTTTGTTCACAAGGAAGCTTCAGAGTTTCAGCTCATTATTTAGAAGTAATAAGAGGATCGAGTGCCAGTAGGAAGCAAAGACTAAGAAATCCAATCAATCAGCCAACAAACAACAACAACAAAATCTACCTGAGGCTTTTCAAAAAACTAATAACATCTCTTACAGAAACAAATGATTCATATAATTTGAAAATGAAAGTGTCGTTCAAAACCCAGCAAAATCCTTAATTTTATTTATTTTATTTTTTTGAGTGTGTGTAGATGTTTTTATGTTAGTGTGTGTAGGTGTTTTTATGTTTCTTCATGTGAGTACCAGTAAGGAAGATTTCTTTTAGAAACACGTATATGGTTATGATTAAACTGCAGTATTAATTTGGATTGAGAAAATGGCTTTTTTTTCTTAATAGATTATTGAGTATATACGGTACTAAAATTTTTAAAGAATCTAGAAAACGTTATAAGGATGCAAATGAAATAAAAATATCAGCTCAGAAAAATTTTAGAGCTTAAGGAGCAACATAATGAGTATGTTTAAAATTGGACATTAGACACAAATTTGGATTTTGGGAGAATTACAAATTACAATACAAATTACTATGTAATGTTCCTAACCATACAGAGAAAATATCATACGTTTTTCTGAAACTATTAACCAGTGTAACATGATAAACATTTTGGTAAATTTGAGTTAATGAAGAATTATTTTTTTACTCAATAGGACATTACAACTGTACTAAGTATATAATTGTAAAGATTGTAATGTATTATAACTTGTTTTATTTTTCATAATTTGATTTTATATTTTATGTGATCAACTAGTATGCTTCTTAAATTAATTAATTAATTGATTAATTTTTATAGTATTATACCATGTAGTTTTACTTAAAAATACACAAAATCATGCAATGTATTGTTCTGTATGTATATGTACACGATACAATGTCTTCTTTTTTTTTTTTTAATTTTTGGAAAGGTACACACCAACTCCAGCACACTGGGTTGGTTTGGGAAGGGTGAGAAGGAAATGAAAACAGATAGCGGCACAAAGAGCCTTAATCAATAGAAGGAATACATCTATGATAGTGGTCTGTAATTTTTTTTATTACTTTTTCATTTTCTTCATCTTTTTTTTTTTTTTTTTGAGGAGATATGATTAGGTAGATGTTAACATTTATCAGTGTTGTATATTGAAAACTTTGGAGTTCAGTTCCTGGCTTTGGCACTTTCCAGAGCTTTCATCTTGGGTGAGTTGCTTTTTGTTTCTTAGGATTAGTTTCCACATTTGTAAAATAAGGACACTAATACCTCCTGTCTAAATTTGTGCTGAGGATTAGTGATAAAGCATGTCTATTACTCAGCATAGCAACTGGCACAATGATGGTTAGTTATTACTAATGAATTTAGTCATCGTTAATTATGATATTCTAATAGACATTGGCAACATGCGATTCCAAAGGATGAGCATGTGAAATTTCATACTATCCTCTTGATGTGTTTTATTTTGTGGGGGAGAAGGGAAAGTTGCAATAATCAAAACCATATATTTAGGAAAAGAGGGATGGTGTGCTTAATGTAGACAAACTGAACACAAGTTTGTGTAACCTGCGGACCCAAATCTCTAACCTTTAGTTTTCCCCTTAGTTAACAAACAGACTGAACCAGATGATGCCCAATAATTAATAATTCAAATATTCTCTGGCATCCAACGACTCTCTGCTAACAGTTCAGACATGTTTGTTGAGAATGCTAAATAATAGCTACTCCAATGTTTGTACTACGATCAGCTTTCCCTCTAAGATTAGAAGGCTGTTCCAGTGATGAGTGAGGCTAACTCTTACTACAAATCAGAAAACCACAGTAGATGTACAGAAATTCCTTAGAACTATAAGAATGGAATATACCTTTGGAGAATTCTAGTGTGTGAATTGACATATTCTATGCAATCAATCGCTGAAAGACTCAACAGATTTGGTCAACTGTTTCTCAGACTTAGCCAGCACAGATTAGGACACATGTATTTTAAATAAGAATAATAATTTTGAAATAGTATTTCTACAGCTGACTTTAAAAAAAAAACTTTCATGGCATGTGTCCTTTATTTATGTGACTTATTTTTATAGATTATTAAAGTGTTTAAGAATGTCCCCTTCCACACAAAATTTAATAACATGTTATGATGTGTGTGAAAGAGGAGGCATGGGGCTTGGCCCTAGGAACATGGAGAGATCACTGTCTGGTAGGAAACAGTGGCTGATATACACATAATTATAGGGTAGAGTGATTCATGCACTGACAGAAGAATGATTATCCTTCCCACAATATCTGGCCTCTTTTATCAAAACTCTAAATTATACCTATATCCCTTTTTGTATCTGTTAAAATTGCCTATATGTAGATCAATCCTTTTGAGAATTTAGCAAAAGGTGGAGCCTGGGGGTTAGAGCGAAAAAAGAAAGAAAAGTAACAAATAGAAGAACAGGCTTAGGATTCTTCGCAAGATGATCTTGGAAAAGACAATATAAAAGAGGGCCTTAGAATTAACCCATAGGACAACTAATTATTTTTTTCCTAAGAAATATTTATTAAGCTCCTCTCATACACCAGCTACTGTTCTAGGAGGTCAAGATTCAGGGGTAAATGAGAAAAAAGAGAAAAAAGATCCTTACCCTTATGAAACTTATACTCTAGAGAAGAAATAAGTTTCATGAGAAAAGAGACCTTGTCTGTCTAATTCAATGCTATGTTCTAAAATAGTGTCTGGCGGTTAGTACATATGCAATAAATATTGGCAGAATAAAATAAAAAATAAAGGAATAATTCATTCAGTCATGAGTACTATTGAGGTGCTAAAACATAGCAATAAGATTGAGAGCGACCAGGGTTTGGGATAGGGGCCTGTTTTCAAAATGATGGTCAAGGAAAGCCACTGGGAGATGGTACCATGTGAATTGATCCCCTCTGCCCCAATCTCTCCCTTATCTCTTTATAAGATTCAACTTATAAGACTCTAACATGCACGTTAGAACCTCAGATCTTAGATACGGTGGCATTTTTCTCCCTGTGATTTTTCGGTTTTAGTAATTTTCATTTCTCTGGCTTCAACTTCACTGATTCATTTCTCTGTTATGCCCAGTCTCCCTTAAGCCTAGCCAATGAATTCTTCATTTCTCATATAGTATTCTACATTTTTAAAAATTTCTATTTGGTTCTTTTCAATATTTCACTATCCTCTGATAAAATTTCACATTTTTTTCATGAATGTTTTTCCACCTTTTCGACTAGATCTTTTTTTCACATTTATCATGGGTATTTTAAGTCTCTACATGATTATTCCAATTTTATACCTAGATCTGCTTCTTCTGACCACCATGAAGAAAACTCTCTTGAACCTGAGGTCACATTTTTTCTCGTGTCTTATAATTTTGTATTGTGTGCTAGATAGATCATATAAAAGAACAATAGAGAATTTCAGAAGTAATAATTATACCCCAGAAAGGGTATACCACTGCTACCATCAGGCTGCTAATTTAGGAGACTGAGTCGATCAAATCTGTAGTTAAGCCCAGTCTGGGCTCTGTGTGGCTTAGTTAGATTCAGTTCTCCACTGGCTTTAAATGCTTTGAGGGTTGGACCAGAACTTTTCCTTAAGCAGGACTTGAGGCTTGAGCTCCAGAAGGACTCCAGAATCTCTTTATTATTATTATCAGTCCAGCAACCAACTTTATTTACAAACCAAGAGAAATTTCTTGCTGCTTTTATAGCCTACCTGTTTTTTGGGTTGCTGGGGAGTTCTCTTTGCTTTCTAGTCCCACCCTGGCTTTTTGTGTTTCAGGATGTCTTTCTGCTGATCTTTCCTTACACTAGCCTTCCAAAAAGTCACTGCAGTACAAGTGAAGGACTAGATGCATTGGATGGATTTCTCTCAGGGCTCAGCAGCCTTCAGCAGGCTTTTTAACTGGAGAAGGGAGGATCTCTCTCATCTCAGCTACCTTGGCTCCACATTTGGTGGTCAACTCGGTGAAGTCCCATGGGTGAGAGTTGGTTGGTGACTGCAGAGATGGTCTGTGCCTGGGCTTGTAGGGGTCTCATGCATCAAAACACTCAAACACATCCTTTAAAAGCCCTTTAAGTTTTAACTGGTTTCTCTATGTTGACTTCCTTCTCTTTTCATGCCTCCAGGGGGCAAAGCAGTTGTGATTTGCTTCTTTCCTTGTCACTTTCTGGAATTTAGTTCATTTAAGTTTACTTGTATTCACAGATCTCAGATAGGTTTTTAAAAACTTTATTTTGCAGCTTATCAGATTTGTTCTGGATGTTAGGGTGGGTTGTTCTGGCTCTCTATATCCTGACTAGAAGCAGACGTCCTGCCTGAAATTCAAAATCATTATCCAACCATATGATACCACTCCTGGTAGTTTGAGTTTGAATTGGGAAGGCCTTGGAAAGTTGTAGGCAAGAAATTGGCAACAACTCTGAGTCATAAAATATGTCATAAAACCATAGAGCTGAATAGTATGTATGAAAACATATGAAATATAAAGTATCTGAGGTATATAGTCTGGGTATCAATAATAATTATTGTTATAGGGTGTTACATGTCATTGCTCATGTTGATCTACACTGTTTCCAGTAAATCATTTAAAAACTTCTTGTATACACAGCTTCTCCAGCCTATAACTGTGTTCATTTCCTATATTATGACATCTCCTCTCCCCTTACCTTGTAACCCAAAAGACATAACTAAATTTACTATTTAAACTAAATCAGGTACAAAACAGACACTCATCATTTTAATATTGGGGGTTTTAAAGAACACATTATGAAAAAAATTAAAATGCAAAGTGCAGCACAAAGTTAAATTAAATTATTTATTATGGAAAGATTAGTCAATCTAGTTACTTTCCTAAATTTTGCATGAAGAAAATAATACAGAAAATTTCCTTTTGGGTGATGAGTATATCGATCAGAAACTCCCCAAAGAAGTTGTATTAATAAAGTTAACTCATTCCTTATTAATGTTGTAGGCATTTTAATAGCATACAAAGTGAAATACCCACCTCAAAAAATGACTTTAATGATAAGTTATATCTTTGCTTCATGTAGTACACAATGGATAATTAGTTCAGGAAAAAAATCTCAAGGGAAGAAAAAATAGTCAACTGTGAAATTCTCAAATACTTTCCTTCGATTGGGTACAAATGCTATTTGGGCTAATACTAGGGATGCATAAATTCTTTCTATCCTATTTACAATCCAGTCTTGAATAGTTAGGAGCTCATTTTCCAGTTTGTGAATTATCTAGGTCTTTGATTCTTTCTTCTCTTCCCTCTGGCTGATTACCT
>NW_007740003.1:28851-30350 GCF_000696425.1 Galeopterus variegatus
CTTGTTTCATTTATGTCCCTTAAGAATCAGGGCTTGCTTTGGGAAAAGGCTCATTGTCAAAATGTATCTGTTTTTTCTTTTTCTTCCTTTCTCCTTTTCCTTAAATCTTCATTTTTTCCCCTAACATGGTTATGAAATGCATTCTGGGAGACAAGTTGAAAGAGACCAGTATATATACGGCTGTATCTTTACTGATGAATTTCATTCACTGATTCTTCCCTATCTGCTATTAAAATGGATAACTACCAGTTGCCTGAATTAGTATATATTCCTACCAAAATGGCTCTCATTCTAATGTGTATTATTTACAAAAACTTTCGTTCTTAAAATGAAGACATATCCCACAGAATACAATTTGTACTAAATTAGAGGGATCATTATACATATATTTAACTGTTCTATCAAAGTATACTTCATCTTGATATTTTAAGAATGTTTGGTTTGCTGGTGATTAAACTAGTAGTCCAATGTCTCCCATGACCATTGTCCTTTTAGATGGTTTACAATTAACTGGATCACATTTGTGGGTCATAGCTTTAAATTTTGCTTAAACTGAATCAATTACCTAACCATAAATAATGGTTTAAATAGGAAAACAGTCATTAAAACACAGTATACAACCCTTTAAAGCAGTAATGTGTTAAGTATTTATTTATTTATTTNTCCAGTTTGTGAATTATCTAGGTCTTTGATTCTTTCTTCTCTTCCCTCTGGCTGATTACCTTTCCCATTTCTCTGCTCATTAGCACCTCCACCAGAAGGGGAAGAAATCCAGGTGAAAAGAAAAAGTGAACCGTACATACATGGATAATCCTAAATACTCTGATGCTTAGCTTTAAAAAATAATCATTTTTCTATTGTGAGTGTGTATACGTGCATGCTTTTTTTCTTTACTTTATCTCTCTGTCTCTGTCTCTGTCTCTCTCTCTCTCTCTTTTTTTTTTTTTTGAGGCAGTACAGCTCCTTAGCAGCAGACTTGAGCTGTGTGGTGAGATGTTCTGCTATCAGTTGGAAATTCTGCCACTTATAGTCAGAGAAATATCCTTGGGAAATTATGTAAATCCATCCCAGATATTGGATTTTTATCATGAAATTGGATGATATTCATAATTCCTTCCAAGGTTTTTGTGAGATCAACTCAGAGAAAATACAAATGTGTATACTATAAATAGCTAAACAAAATTAAGAAATTGTTATGTTTTGAATTTGTAAAACCCCTGTGTCAATTCTTGTTTCATTTATGTCCCTTAAGAATCAGGGCTTGCTTTGGGAAAAGGCTCATTGTCAAAATGTATCTGTTTTTTCTTTTTCTTCCTTTCTCTGTATCTGTTTTTTTTTTTTCTTCCTTTCTCCTTTTCCTTAAATCTTCATTTTTTTTCCCTAACATGGTTATGAAATACATTCTGGGAGACAAGTTGAAAGAGACCAGTATATATATGGCTGTATCTTTACTGATGAATTTCATTCACTGATTCTTCCCTATCTGCTATTAAAATGGA
>NW_007740003.1:31939-32667 GCF_000696425.1 Galeopterus variegatus
TAGAGAATTGCCTACTTAGCTCTTTTGCCCATTTTTTTATTGGGTTGTTTGTTTTTTTCTTTTACAGTTGTTTGAGTTCCTCGTACATTCTGGATATTAATCCTTTGTCGGATGTATATTTTGCAAATATTTTCTCCCACTCTGTTGGTTGTCTTTTAGCTCTGTTAATTGTTTCTTTTGCTGTGCAGAAGCTTTTTAGTTTGATATAATCCCATTTGTTTATTTTTCCTTTGGTTGCCCATGCTTTTGGGGTTGTATTCATGAAGTCTGTGTCCAGTCCTATTTGCTGAAGTGTTTCTCCTATGTTTTCTTTAATAAGTTTTATTGTTTCAGGTGTATATTTAAATCTTTAATCCATTTTGAGTTGATTTTAGTATATGGTGAGAGGTATGGGTCTAGTTTCATTCTCCTGCATATGGATATCCAGTTCTCCCAGCACCATTTGCTGAAGAGGCAGTTCCGACTCCAGTGAATAGGCTTGGTGCCTTTGTCAAAGATCAGATGGCCGTAAGTGTGTGGGTTGATTTCTGGATTCTCTATTCTGTTCCATTGATCAATGTGTCTGTTTTTATACCAGTACCATGCTGTTTGGGTTATTATAGCTTTATAGTATAGTTTAAAGTCAGGTAGGGTTATGCCTCCAGCTTTATTTTTTTTGCTCAGCATAGCTTTGGCTATGCGAGGTCTTTTGTTATTCCATACAAATGTCTGGAGAGTTCTTCCCATTT
>NW_007740004.1:0-16723 GCF_000696425.1 Galeopterus variegatus
CAAGAAAAGTGGTGGAAGGGGGAAGGGTGGGCTCTGCCTTTTGGGGTGTTCACAGATTCCTCCCAGATGCCACCCCACTTTCCCAGCCACCCTGAAGGGGGAGGATGCCCCCAAGGGGTGTGTGTGATCCCTGCCCCTGTTCCCCTTTCAGTTCTAGCCTCTGAAGGGTTAAATGTCAGCTCCAGGGCAGAGGGACCATTTCAGGAAATGGAATTTGATTCTGGTTTGGTGGCCTCCCTCCCCTCCAGTGTACTATATTTTCCTGCAGATACATTTCAGGTGTCAACATGGTGACTCACCCACCCTCAGGGCGGAAGGCTCCCCCCCCTTGCCCCAGTGAAATTCAGGTTTAGGAGGGGTAGCCTGGTCCCTCCTTCCACCCCCAAGTCTGACAGCTCCCGTTCCGGAAATGGCTGTCAGGACCTGCCAAGGGCTTAGCAGGTTGGAATGCTAGTGGACATGGCCACATCTGGATCTCATCCCCCCGCCTCCATCAGAGGGGATTGGAGAGATGCGGGAAGGAGCCCTGCACAGTCAGCGCCGCCATCTTCAGTCGGGCCTGTCCCTTACCACCCTCTCAGCCTGTCCGCACTGCTCTCTAACCTCTGTAAAGGCCTGATTCACCAGCATCCCCACCACACACACACACCTTCAGCCCCTGGGTCAGGGTGGGTCTGAGCTGAGCTGTGTCTTCAGCCTCTGAGCTCAGGCTGTCCCCCAACTTGTCCAGTCCCCTGGCAGGGCAAGAGAAGACCCTCCCCAGTCCAATGCCCTGTGTGGGGCTGCCAAAAGACAGGGCTGTGTCTTCTCCACTTCCCACCCCACTCCCTCCACCCCCTCCCAGAACCGAAATCGGGGAGGGGTGTGATGGGTGGGCAGATGGCAGCCCCACCCACACTGCCAGCCAGATTATTTCCAGATTCACATTTGGGGGCCTTACCCCTCAGAAGGTGTTGAAAATGGGGGCTTTTGAAGCATCTTCATTTTGAGCCAAGGAGGCCCAGAAGACCGGTGGGCAGCTTCAACTCTAACTTGGGTGGGCAAACTGGGGGCTGAGTGTGGCAGAGCTGGGAGCAAGGTGCCCTCCCCTTTACCCCATTGGCATGTCCTCTCCGCATTCCCTCCCTGCCCCAGGCGTGGGAAGTGAGGATGGATGGAGCAAGGCAACTTTGCCCAGACAAGTACCCCCAGGCCGTCCAGAGCCCACAGCCCCAGCCCTGCCCCCGGCTGGGTGCAGAACGGAAAATCCCACCCACTGGTGCCAGGAGGTGCGGGGTCACTTTCCAGGGAGGCTGGCAATGCCCAGCTGGCATGAGATGGCCTCGGTGGGTGGCAAGGCACAGTCTCCTCCCCCCCGAGGCAGTGGGCAGCACCTGCCTTGTGGGCCCTCTCTCCACCAGCAGTCTGCTTCCGGCTCAAAGAGTGTTCAGGCTACCTGACGTGTCTTCTCTGGGTGGCAGGATCAGGCTGTGTGGGGGCCAGGCAGGGCAGGAAACAGAGGCTGGCCGCTGTCTAAGGACTGGCTGGAGGGAAGCAAGCCAGCTGCCCACACCCCCATTTGGCCCAAGCCTAAAGCCTAGGACATCAGAGACAGGAAGTGGGGGCTAGAGGTCAGCTCTTGGGAGAGCGGTGTGGGGGAAGCTCCTCTGGCCGGACCTGAGTGCCCTCATCCTTTCTTAGGACAGGGGTGACTGCGGTCATCTGGGACGGCCTGGGGCCAAAGAGGCATTTCCCACAGTGATTCCAGCTTGAGGCTTCCCTGAGACTCAGTCTTCTTTGTGTGTTTGCCCCCAGACCGGACTTTTGGGTACCCAGGGGAGGCAGAATGGAATTCTAGACCACAGCCCAAGATGGAAGGGAGATCAGAGACCATCTCTCGTAATATGGTCATTCTCCAGAAGGGAAAATTGAGGTCCTGAGAGAAGAAGGGACTATTCCAGAGTCACACAGCAAGTCAGCCACAGACTGAAGCAGGTCCAGGTGTCCTGACTACCAGCCCTAGCCCTTCACTGTCATGACATCATGCACACCATCCCAGCCCCCACCCTGTGCCTGACAGCTGGAAGCATGAGCACCAGAGCCAGGGGAGGGGGTCAGAACATCAGGGGAGTGGCCTGGGGGGGACTGGGCCCTCACTCCTGTGGTCCTTTCTCCCAGAGATCCCTGGCCGCTGGATTACAAGGTCAACGCCCCCGGAGGGCTCAGACAGCACAGCCCCCAGCACCCAGGAGCCCGAGGTGCCTCCAGAACAAGACTTCGTATCCAGCACGGTGGCAGATGTGGTGACTACAGTGATGGGCAGCTCCCAGCCTGTGGTGACGCGAGGCACCACCGACAACCTCATCCCCGTCTACTGCTCCATCCTGGCCGCTGTTGTTGTGGGCCTCGTGGCCTACATCGCCTTCAAGAGGTGAGAGGGGGCTCGGTGGGGACAGAGAGTGAGACATTGCCCTCCAAGAGGGCTTTGCTCTGACCTTGACATGAAGACGCACACACCCTTTAAACTCAATCCCAAAACAAGTCAACCTCGCTCAACGTTAGCTGCCCCACTCCAGGGCATGGTGGGTTTGCAGGAGGTGAGGGAAGAGGGTCGTCCCTGTCCTGGCCTGGCTCCAGCCCCTCCCACTCCCATGCTGCTCCCCTCCCTGACTCCCCCTACCTCCAATTGCTGCGTCCTCATCCCCCAGACCCCATTCTCCCCCACAGTTACCTGTGTGTGCATGCGTCCCTTCCCCTTCCCATGTCACACTTGGCATCCTGTGGCACCCACACCAAGAATCCAGGATGTGCCAGACCTCCCCAAAAGCATTTTAAAGTTTTAAATGCATTCTTCATTCTTTTTTTAAAAAATCATCAAAGTAACACATTCTTGTTTAGGAAAATGCAAACAAGACCAATATCTTTTAAAGCAAAAAGTAAAAATCCCCTTTTATCTCCTCAAATCCTACTCCTCTCTTTATTGAAATCTGGTTGGACTAGATCCTTCCCAACTATTTTCTGTGCATTTTTTATAAACATATGTATGTAAAACTTATTATAACTATATGTAAACATGCAGGTTTTTTAAAAAGCATCAATGGGATCGCATTACACATATTCTACAACCGTTTTTCACTTCCTCTCCCCCAGGAGAGCTTTCCTCAGGACATACAGACTATCGAATCATTTGTAACCACTCATTCAATAATATGGATGGATCATAATTTACTTAGCCTGTCTCTACTGATGGACATTCTGTTTGTTTTCGCTTTTTTGTTATTGCTTATAATTGCAGAGGAAATCGTTGTATATAGTGCTGCCCACATGTGGGAGTACTTTAGAAGGGTAGATTGGAAAAACTGGAATTCCTGGGAAGTCATTTATTTATGCACATTCATTCCAGGAACATTTATTGAGCACATGCGGGGTGCTGCTCTCTGCTCACGGGGCTTTCAGTGTAGGCCGGGGCAGATATGTAAAGAAATAAGAGCCTTAGGCACTGTGGCAGGGTTGTAGGTGAGCACCTCCCATGCTCTGGTCCCCGCACTGACGCCTCAGCTGCATCGGCCGGAATGGAACGGCCCCTCATCCCGGGACCCGGCCTGTCCTCTGACTCCAGGTGGAACAGCTGCAAGCGGGACAAGCAAGGAGCCAACAGCCGGCCGGTGAACCAGACGCCCCCACCCGAGGGAGAAAAACTGCACAGCGACAGCGGCATCTCTGTGGACAGCCAGAGCCTGCATGACCAGCAGCCCCACACACAGACGGCCTCAGGCCAGGGTGAGCAGCAGGGCAGGCAGGGAGAACAGGAGTGATTAAGGTTAGACTGTAGGAAGGACTATCACAGGGGTTCACCTCTGTCGAAGGAGGGGAGAGGTTGGGTGCGGGGAATGGGGAGGGAAGGTCTTTTCCAGTGGAATGACTTGGGAAAGTTGGAGCCTCCAGACTCATCAAGCTAATTGTCCCCCCTGGGGGCTAATTACTGCCCAGAGTAGCTGCAATTAGCCTCCTGCCCTGGACTTGTGGGGAACAAGAAGTTAAGTGTGTACCCTGATTAGCGGCCCCTAGCCCGGCTGCAGGACACTTGCAGCTGTCTGGATCTGCGAAGTCCTGTCTCTTCCTGCGCCTTGGTTACTGGCTGGGGGGCAGCGGGAGGGGTTAGGTGGTGAGGGTAGTACTGGAGCTGTGAGTGAGGATGGGACCACGAGTCAGCATCCCCCAGGCCCGTCCACATCCATGTGCCCCATCCAGGACCTCATCTTGGTCACCTCTCTGCCTCTAGGCCCCAGGTGGGGAGGAGAAATGCCTTGGCCCTTCTGGGTCTTACCCCAGGCCCCACGCACACTGAGGGGAAAAAGGTCCAGAGGGTGGGACCTGACTCCCCTTCTGGGTCCTCGGCAGCCCTCAAGGGTGACGGAGGCCTCTACAGCAGCCTGCCCCCAGCCAAGCGGGAGGAGGTGGAGAAGCTGCTCAATGGCTCTGCGGGGGACACCTGGCGGAACCTGGCGGGTGAGCTGGGCTACCAGCCCGAGCACATAGACTCCTTCACCCACGAGGCCTGCCCCGTCCGTGCCCTGCTTGCCAACTGGGCTGCCCAGGACAGCGCAACGCTCGATGCCCTCCTGGCTGCCCTGTGCCGCATCCAGCGAGCCGACATTGTTGAGAGCTTGTGCAGCGAGTCCAC
Source organism: Galeopterus variegatus (assembly GCF_000696425.1). Lineage (NCBI taxonomy): Eukaryota > Metazoa > Chordata > Mammalia > Dermoptera > Cynocephalidae > Galeopterus > Galeopterus variegatus. The sequence continues at coordinate 4,664 of NW_007740004.1, forward strand.
GGCCACGTCCCCAGTGTGAGCCAACCTGGGGAGCCCCTGCCCTACCCCCACATTCCGATGACTGATGCTCCAGCCAACCCCCACGGGGCCTGTCCCTCCCCCTGGCGTGGGCCAGCCTGTCACAGCTGAGCTCCTCTGGGTAGGGCCTCAGAGTCCAGGCCCCCAAACCACAGCCCTGTCACTGCACCTCGTGTGGCCCCTTTGCTTCTGATCATACTCCCTCTCCTTCGAGGGAAGTGTCCTCTCTGCCTCCACACCCTGCCCCTGCCCCGTCATTATCTCAGGCCTCTGCTCCCTTCTCCCACACTGCTGGTGGGTCAGCCCCTCCCACCTTAGCAGGTGTCATATCTGGGGGGCTGATACCAGGGATGGTATTGGGGCCAGTGACAAGGCCCCAGGGACTCAGAGGGAGGTACTGAGGAACCAGAGCCATGGACTCTACACTGTGAACTTGGGGGACGAGGGAGCATCATAGTGCCCTAAAACCTCCCTCAGTCCCCCTCGCCCCTTCCCTCTCAGAGCCAGAAGGAGGTTTTGAAACCCAGTCCACCCCCCCCCACCACCACTTTAGGTACAGAACAGTGAGGCTCAGAGAGAGGCAGTGATTTGCCCAAAGCCACCCAGCTATGGAGAGGCCTAATGTAGGCTGGCATCTCTCTAAATGAGGGGTCTCAGGTTTGCTTAAGGGCTGGGGAGGGAGACCAGGTGACCTCCTGGGAAATGTCTTGAGGCCAAGTCCACTGCATCCCCCACCATCTCCAGCCCCTGTCCAACGCCTGTGGAGATGGGATACGTGTCCAAGTCCTGGTCCATTGATCCACCATGAAGTCAGGTTCGGGTTTTGTGGAAAAGGGTACTGCTCCCCTCTGCCTGTCTCCCTCAGGCATGTCCGTGTGGCATCTGTTGTGTGGCCCCAGACTGTTGGTGCCTCCGCCCCAGCACAGACCTGGAGCTAACACTAGCCCCTAGAATCAGCCCTAGGGGTCAGGGCCTAAGGACCCCCCACCCTGCAACACACACACACACACGCGCACGCACACACACACACACAGGATGAGATATCTTGCTTTTTTTCACGAGTTCCTTCTCTTGGACTGAGACTGGATCCTGCCCGGAGCAGCTGCCAGAGAAGCATCGGAGGGAAATGAGCTCTGCTGGGGCTGTCTTCCCTCGCCCCCGGGTTTGGCCGGCCAAGGACCGCTGAGGCTTGAGCTGGCGCCTGTCTTCCAAGGGCCTGCACGTGGAGGAATGCTCCCGCCATCCTCCCCTCCCTGCAAACACTGGTTTGGCTGGGCCCAGAAGGTTCCAATGAAGAAAAGTGGGCCAGTGTGGGAATACAGCAAGAAGGAACTGAGTTAGACTGTGGCCTGAAGGAGGTGTCTCCCAAGTTTAGGGGCCCATGCGATAAACTTTTTTCCTTAGCTTGGCCAGAAAGGGGCCATGAAGTCTCAGTGGCGTCTCCACCGTCTCCCTGGCCTGTTTGTTTTGCTTGATGTTGGAATGAGTGTGGCGCCCCCTATTTAGCATGAATGAGCCCCAGGCAGGGAGTGCGCTGACAGCCACCCCTCCCCACCCAGGGTTCTCCCAACCCTGTATAAGGGACTAGGAGCATTGTATGTAGATGACATTTCTCTGACCTCAATCTGTGATGAGAGGAGGAAACTCACCTGCTGGCCCCTCACCTGTGGCACCTGGGGAGTGGGACAGAGTCAAGTGTATTTATTTTCCTCCCCAGCAGGTGGGGAGGGGGTTGGGGTGTTGCAAGTATGTTTCAGCATGTGTTTGGTTCTGGGGCCCTTCCGCCTCGCTTTGGGCTGAGATGGAACCCTTTTGGCCCCCCAGCTGGGGGCTGCGGGCTCCAGACCCCCATAACCCTGTCACCCCCCTCCTTGCATCCTGTGTAATCATTTCTTGGGCCTCCTGAAACCTACACATAAAACATAAGTGATGAACATTAAACAGCAAAGAAAGAAAAATAGTGCACAGAGGTTTTCTGGAAATACACGTGGTTTGAATTGGTTGGGATCATGTATGCAGCAGGGACCCAGGTATAATTTCCAACTCAGTGAGTTCTTATCCTATTTCCCCACCACCACCAAATGGGGAACTTTTAAAGAAATCTAGAAAGTTCACATGTGTAGCCATGGAGTTAATTTAAGTGGAGTGGGGAAGGAGTGGGGCCTTTTGCCCCAGATCTTAGGGAAAGTGAAAATGGCCATGCAGGAAGCTGGCCAGCTGTGAACTTGACCAGATGTCAAGAATGAAACTGACCACAGGGGAGCCAGAGGCTTGCTAGGAGGGCCAGGTCATAACCCCACAGCTCCCAGCCACCCACATGGCCTGGGAGACACACATACACACACGCACACACACACAGGATCTGGCTCCAGATGGCCTGGAGGGAGGCAGGCAGGCCCCTCCCTCACAGCCCTCTTGGGCAGGTCCTAACCCAGGCTCCTGCCAGCCTGGCTTTGAGCCATGCCCAGCCCAGGCGTGGGAGCTCCTGGGGTGCCTGTGTTCTTGGCCCCAGGCCTGTGCCCCTCTCTGAGGCTGGCTAGGCAGGTAGGCAAAGCTGTGCAGCCCCTACCTGTTGCTTGGCCAGGTCTTCTGTAGGGACTGGCCAGGGGAGGCTGGGGGAGGTTTGCTTTTTCCAGTAAGAACAGCAAACAGACCTTCCTGACTTCTGGATCCGGGGTAAAGGGCCAGCCAGGCCCAGGCAAGAGTTAGACATGGGGGGTGGGGAGGGGTCTGCGTTTTCCATCCGCCCCCTGCCGCCCCCAGCCTGTGAGGGTTGTGAGGAAGACTGTGGGTGTGGGGGAGGTATTCACAGTTAGAGAAATGATCCTGGTACTCAGGAACCCCCCGGTGTGGTGGGGAAGACAGTCTCTGTCTTGAGGGAGACTCCTGTTTGATGGAGGAGACAGGGCCAGACTTGAGACTTCTAATCTGATGAGGGAGGCTCAGCTCGTGTCCGAAGGGAGCCCCCATTCTGATGGGGGAAATACAATCTTTGCCCAAAGGGTGGCTCTCTACTCTTTGCCAGCCTCTTGTCTGGTGGGAGTGAGCCAGGTGCTGTCCTGTGGAAATAAGGGAGACACAAATCCCCGCCCTCAGCCCGCTGACATTCTGGAGGGAGATACAGCAGATGGGCCTATACGGTGTGCATTGTCATAACAGGGCTGAGTGGGGCTGCCAGCCCAGACCCCCCATAGCAGGGCTCAGGGAAGGTTTGTCAGAGAAGGGGCGCAGAAGCCGAGCACTGAAGGATGGGTGCAGTTAACAAGCCGGGGGTGGAGAGTTTCTGGCAGAGGAATCAGCAGAGCAAAGGCCTCGCAGGGAGAGAGAACAGAGTATGCAGGGCCTGGGGCAGCTTCTGTGCTCAGAGCCCAGAGAGGGAGCGGGAGGGAGGTCAGTAGGGCTTACGGAGAGACAGGCTAAGGGGTCTGGACTATATTCTGAGAACACTAGGGAGCCATTGAGGCTTTAAAGCAGGGGGTTTGCCACAGACAGATTTGCATTTTAGAAAATACTAGCTCTGGTGGCAGAATGGAGGGTGGGGGTGGGGCGGGAGCGTGTGGAAGGTGGAAGTCAGTGGTGGCTTGAAGTAAAGGAGGGAGCATGGGGTGTTGGGAAGAGGGGCTTCTAAAAAGCTCTCTAGAGCAAGGGGAAGGTGAGGGGGTAGGGAAGTGACTGACACTGGCCTAGGGCTCCTGGGGGCAGGGCAGCAGAGAGCCTTAAAGACATTGTACCAGAGATTCCCTCTGCACCGCTCCCCTCACCACGTGTGGGGAAACCCTCTGCCCTCCTCCAGAGGCTCCCTCTCTAATTCCCCCTCAAGCGCTAGAATGCTTCATGCACTTCCCATCCTTGATGTGGCCCTGGAGGGCTGCGCGAGGCCCCTGCCAGCTCCCCAGACTCACCTCCTTGCTCTCTGTGCTCCCCCAAACCAGCCTTCTTATAACTCTCCAAGCTCTGCTGTTCTCTCTAGCCACAGGGCCTTTGCACACTCTTTCTCTCCTTTCCCAAGTTACCGCAGTCCAGTGCTTCCTCAGGGAAGCCCTCGGTGTACTCAGGGCCTGAATCGGGTTTCAGAGAACAAATGTTCCACTCCCTTTCTTTAGACCACTTAATCTCTCTTTGTAATTAGGCACCCATTTAGTGATTATTCGATTACTGTAAACTCCAGGAAACCAGAGACAGGGTCTGGTTTTACTCACCTTCTAATCCTTAGCACCTCGCCTGGCTTATAGCTGGCACCCAATAAAATTATGCTGAATAAATAAATGAGTATGCTCTGAAGCAGTTCTGTCCAACAGAAATATGTGACATATATGTAATTTTTCATTTTTTAGTAGCCACATTTCACAAGTAAAAAAAGCAGGTAAACTTACTAATATATTTTATTTAGCCCAATATATCCAAAATATTATTTCAACACATAATCAAGATTTCAAATTATTAATGGAATATTTTACAGTTTTCATCCTACTAAGTTTTCAAAATCCAGTATGTATTTTATTCTTACAGCACATCTCAGTGTGGACCAGCCACACTTCAAGTGCTCAGTAGCCACGTGGGGCTGGCGGCCACCACCTGGGGCAACTCAGCTCAGGGACGCATTCTGAGCCCCCAGTGGGCTCAGAGGACTGATGGAGACACCCTTGCCACTTCCCGTGTCATCGGTCTCCTTGGGCCTGAGGCCTATGATTCTCCCCTCTACTCCCCACCACGACCCCAAGGCCTCTCTCCTCTTGGCTCAAGCCCCCGAGGAGCCCCTTTTGTCCCTTTCATTGTCTAGTTCAGAGGATGAGAGCCTTCATCTTTGCCAACCCGTGAGGGCTCATCTCTCCCCTTGGTGTCTCCTCTCCTCTTTCATCTGTGCAATGCAGCTGAGACAAGGGGGGAGGGGCGTGGTGAAGACCCCTGAGCCTGTAGCCCAGTGTTCCAGGGAGAAAAGGGGCTGGGCCAGCACCGGGGTCCAGAGAAGACATTTCCCATGATGCTGGGGGGCTGGGGGTCTGCTGACCATATGCCTGGGGAAGGCGGCTCCTCTGATAATGCAAAGCAGATTCCTCCCCAGCTTTGTGGCAGCTGGTGGGCAGAAGGCCAGGGGACAAGGCTGAGCCCCCAGGCATCTGGATACAGAAGAGCCGAGGCAAGGAGGGCTCCTTCTTCAGCCTCCTGCCCCCCGTGCCCCCCAACTGCCTTCACGCTGACCCTTCCCCAGCTACACTGGGTTCCCCACAAAATCCTCCTGCCCTGGCCACGCCCAGGCTCCTGATGGCTGCCCCGCTCCATCAAAGTGCGGGGTGGGCATTCCCAGTACACATCTAGCGTGAGGCCCTATCAGACCCTGAGCAGCCCTCATCATCCCCACATGCGGGGTGATTCCTCCCAGGCCCAACTAGAAGTTAGGGTTTTCCACAATAATTCCCATTTCCCATGATGCTCTGGCTGGGGCATGTACCAATTCCAGCTGCCCAACCATCCCAGAGGTGAGGCCAAGAACATTTCCCAAAGACTCCATCACGGGAGAACATTGAGGAACATTCCAACCCTTACCGCACATCCCCCCCAGGGCACTCAGCCCTGCCCTCTTCCTGCAGCATCCGGGCGCGTCCCAGTCTCTGTGCCCCCTTCCCAGCAATCCCCGCTCCAGCTGTTTCCAGCAACATTCCCAAAGGGCTCCCGGGAAAGGTGGGTTTGTTTCTCCTCCCTGGGCTGGGACTGCTCCCTTTGGGAAAGCTTGGGAATGTTCCCATCCCCTTCCCATATTCTAGTGACTCATAGAATTTGGGGGTCCTTCTGAGTCATCCAGTGGGATCCTGAAGCTCTTGAGAAGACCTTGGGCTGGGGCTCAGCATCCACATTCTGGGGCCCCAGCCCTGCCCCAGGCCTAAGGCTTGTGTCAGAAGTCCAGATGGTTCTCACTCTACTACAGACCTCGGGATGCCAGCATTCCACGCAGGATGCGCAGGGCCGGGGCACAAGGGAGCCAGGCTTCCATTCATCAGTGTTGGAGCCAAGGGAGGCCACACCCTGACCTCCCGGAAGAGGATGCCCAGAGCCCAGAAGCCAGCCACCTGGGAGCTCCTCTCCCTCACCCCGTACACCCATTATGATTCTTTGTGTTACAAGAGAGAAAACCCAACCGAGGGCAATTTGGAGAAATTTACTTCCATCCGAAGTGAAAATCCAGAGGCAGGGTTGGATCTAGGCACAGCTGGATTCAGAGGCTCAAACAACATTCCTAGGACCCAGTTTCTCTCTCTCCACCTCCTTCCTCCATTTCCTCAGATAGGCTCTTCCCATGTGGAGGCAAGAGGGCTGCACAGCTCCAGGTTCAAGGTCATGGGGAAGAGAGCGCCTCCGTCCTAGCAATCCCAGCAAAAGTCTCCAGTGTTCTTGGTTCTGATTCGCCCATGTCTGTGGTTGGGGAGTGTGACCACCAATTGGCTAAGGTGGAGGTCACGGGCTCCATCACCGGGGCAGGGATGTTGTCCCACCCGAAGCAAGGGGACTGGGAGTAGGGGAAACAGAGGTATGGTCACCAAACGCAGGCCCCTGAAATACAACCACTGTAGCCTCCATCCTAGATCAACACTTGGGCTTCTTCCTCTTCACCGAGCAACCTGAGGGAGACTCCACCCCCAGGGCATATTTCTGCCAAGAATCACTATGAAACAAAGTGGATATTGTGGTATAAGTGTCTAGGAGGCGCTGGGGTTCCAAAGAGGGAGGAAGTCTTTGTAGCTGCAGGGACCCAGGGAAGGTCCTACAGGGAAGGATTTGAATTGAGCCTTGAAGGATGGAAAGGATTTGGGTCTTGGGGATGGGAAAGATCTGGGGAGAATATTCCAGGCAGAGGATCAGCTGAGCAGACACAAGAAGGGGAAGCAGGGAGGGGTTAACTTTGAGCAGCATAAATAATAATGGTGAGAAATGGGGCCAGGTCTGGCAGAGACTCAGATGCTAGGCTGAGAAATTTGGACTCAATGGAGAGCTACTGAGGTTGTCTGAGCATGACGGTGTTCTGGAAGGAGAAGGCAGTGGAGGCAGGAAGACGAGCTGGGAGATTTGTGCTTCAGGCCCAGGAACCAGCAGTGGAGAGGAAAACAGGGAAGCAGTTCAGGAAGCACTAGGAAGGCAGAACGAGCTAGTCTGGGCACTGGATCAGATGGGAAAATAAACAGTAAGAGAGGAGTCTAGATGACACCCAGTCTCCAGCCGTGGCAACTGAGGGGACGATGGAGCTGTTCGTAGAGATGGGGTGCCCTAGGGGAGGAGCAGGCTTCGCACAGCCACTGGGTGAGGTCCTCGTGGGAGAAAGGAGAAGCCGAGCCCTTGGGATAGGCCTGCTCAGGCGACCAGAGGAGAAGGCAGAGGCAGATAACCAAGAAGGGCCTGGCAGTGAGTTGGAGACCTCGATGTTAGAGCATCAAGGAAGACTAAGGAAGGAGCAAGTTTCCAGGAGGAGGGAGCAGGTGATCCCCAATGCAGAGACTGCTGGGAGGCCCAGGAGGGAGGGCTGGGAGGACCTGCTGGATTGGACTATGAGATGGTGCAGGAGACAGATGGCAGTGGTCAGAGGAGAGGGTGGCCGGTGAGACAGTGCAGACATTCCTGAATAATTCTCCTTCTAGAAACTGCTGAGAAAGGAAGAAGAGAGATGGGACTTTCCCTGGGACAAGGAGGGGCTTTGCTGGGGTCAGGGAGGATGTGATCTTCCTGGTCAGGGAGCTCTAGGGTTTAAATCTGGGCCACTTCCCTTCTCCCCTTGGACTCTGCAGCCTAGTTCCTCCAGTCCAGCTCCTCTGTGTTCAATGCCACAGCCTCCAGGGTCTAAGCCAGCTGTAGGGGGGCCAGCTTGTGCCCTCAGGATCCCACCCCTCTTGCCACCCCACCATCTTGCCCTCTGCTGCCACCCTCTCCGGTCCTCTGACATTCATCTCACCACCACTGGTGCAGGGGACCAATTAGCAAGCGCCAGTGCCTTGCTCTCAAGGAGTGCAAAGTTCAGTTAAAATGAATAGTGAAAATGTCTAAAAATCTGAATGGGATTGGATTCTGCCAGAAGAGCCACAGCCTAGACCTCCTGATAAAATGCTACCCCTCTGAGACTTTAATAAGCAGCCACTTGGTCCTGTAAGTTCGATCCTCACACCATCCCTTCCAGGGCGATGGCTGGCTGACAGCTGGGACAGCCTGAGGAAGCTGCCAGAAGCACATCAGGTTCATGTGGAAGCCACCCTGGCAGCTCTGGGCACCAAGCCCCACCCCCCGGCGGGGGGTAACACATGGGCTGGGCACGTGCACAGAGAGTGCCACATGCCTGTCAGGCCAGGGCCTGCCTCTGCTCTCCAGGGAGGCTGCCAGAAGCTCTGGAGCTGGGCAAACCCAGATCAGTGACTCGGGGATGGAGGGCGGGGGGACAGAGAGGTGCTGGGGAGGGAAGGCTGCAATCCATGCCAGACTGTTGCACCCATGGCCCCCATCAGATGCTTGGCTAGCCACTGGATGGGGGAGGGAGCATGGTGGCTGGCAGTACCAGGGCCAGGGGATTGGCTTCCCTATCTGGGAGTATGGCAGTGCCTGGTCTCCTCTTGGCAGGAGGAAAGTCTGCTTGGCAGACTGGCATACAGGTTGTCTCAGGCAGACTCAAACTCAGAGTTGATGCTCCAATGCCAGGCAGCCCTCCATCAATGAAGACCCGTCATCGAGGACAAAGGAGTAGCCACAGTCCCAGCCTAGGCGGACCTGCCCTTTAGGCTTACAGTGAAGAGCAGGTAGAGGGTCAGTGGGGTTTGTAGCCTGATTCCCTGGACTCTGGGCCCAGAGTCTGGCCTCAAGATAGGAGAGAGGCTCTGGAGACCCTAGGGAACACTAGGGGACTGGGAGCTAGCCAGAGCCACTGAAGTGGCTGAACCGAGTGACACAGCTGCCTGTTAACTGAGGCCTCTGGAGACACTGCTTAATGATAACAGATGATATTTGTCCAGCATTTTAAAGTTTACAAAGCACTTTCACAAGCTGTAATTTCATATGATGGTCTCATTAGTCCTGCCAGAGAGGCATTATTGGACCCACTTTATAGATGAGGCAACTGAAACCCAGAGATTTGCCCAAGGCCACCTGAGAGTAAGTGCCAGAGCCAACCAGGGAGCCAAGTCTGCCTCCCTAGCACCCTCATCTCCTGTTCTTTCCCCCATGCTAGGCTGTGTCTGCTGCCCGCAGGCTGAGGGTGGAGGTGGAGGTGGTTGTGCTGGGGGTGAGGTGCGGAGGAGATGGAGGCTGGGGGCAGGGTGCTGGTAGGGGGGGGTTGGGGGCCTGGGGAGGGACTGGGATTCAGAGAGGGAGGTTGAAGATAAACTGACCCCATTTCAATTTTACCAAAGGCTTACTCCCCTTCCAGTGTCCCCTGCCCACTCCCGCAGAGTGGCAGGGACAGCTGGAGCCCACAAGTGGAAGAAAGGGGATCCCAGTTCAGAGCCTGGCGTCTTAACCTTGATGCCGCCACCAGCACCCCTCCCCTCTGCTCCCAGCCCCCCACCCAGGCGGCAGGAGGCTGGCGCCACTGGGAGCCTGGCACAGAGCCACATAGCCAGCCCTGGTAGAGAGGGCCAGAAGACCAGAGCGGCCATGCTGCAGACCCTATTCCTACCCTGGGGTGCCCTTGCCTGGCTCCTCCACCCTTCCCCAAGCGCCCACCATTCTGCCTGTCCACGGAGGTGCCCCAGAGCCCAAGACCTCTGTTTAAAATTCAGAAAAATCTGCCTTTTCAAAACACCCCATGCCCTCCTATTTTGGGCTGTGCTGGATCCCACAGGGGAGCCCCACAGGGACCCTCCCCAGGTCCCTGAAATGAAGTCTCCCAGGCCCACCCGCCAGAGCACTCTTCCCACCTTTGCTGCTGGTTCTTTTGGCTCCATCCCCAAAGGAACACAAGTGGAAAGAACTGGGCTTTATTTATTTATTTATTTATTTTTCCTTTTTGTCTTTTTTTCGTGACCGGCAACAGGATCGCAACCCTCGGTGTCGTGCCCGCACCACGCTCAACCAGTGAGCGGACCGGTCTCTATATGGGATCCGAACCCTAGGCGGGAGCACCGCCGCACTCCCAAGCGCCACACTCAACCGAGTGCGCCACCGGGCCGGCCCAAGAACTGGGCTTTAGAGTCACACGGTCCTGGGCTCAGACCAAGGCCCTGCCACTTACTGGCTCTGGGATCTTGGACAGGTGCTCACCTGTCTTCTCTGAGCCTTGGCTTCCTCGGCTGTAAGATCAAGCTAAATAGTAGCTACCTTGAAACTCAAAGCCAATATATGTGAGGTTAGATCCCACACAACCCTGGGTCACATTGGGTACTCACGTCATCGTCACTCCCACCCTGGCACTGGAGCCCCCCGTAGCAACCCCAACCCGCCCTCCTTAAAGCCTTCATTGCAGTCAGTCTGTGCAGCTCGTTTGTGCTGAGTACAGCCCACACTTTCCCACGTGGGGCCTTTACTTCCTGGCCTGCTGCCTGGGGGGCCTCTCCTCATATCCCTTTGCCAGCTCCTCCTGGGAGCCTTTCTGGATCTCCCTCTCACATTATCCCGGAACCTCCTCAGCACTTTGCACAGAAAGGATTCTACTCCACTTTGGATCCTTGCTTTGTATTTTTTAGTAAATGATAAACTGATTCACTTCTGCAACCTTCCCATCCCAACTGCTTCCCCGCTGTGCACAGTAGGTGCTCAAAAGCCCAGCAAGGCTGATTGCCTTCGTTTCCCACAGAGAGCGAGTTCAGTCCACCTCCCTTCCATGCCAGCCAGCAAGGACACCACATGGCCAGTCAAGGAGAACCCAGACCCCAGCTGTACTGGGATAGGCAGATAAAGAAAGCAGAAGAGCAGAGAGAGAAGTGTATTAATGAGGGCCAGCTCTGTGACTTAATCCAGCCTGACATGGTTTGGCAAAAGCCATTCATGGTTGTCCCTCTGGCTCCAGCCAGCCCAGCAGCTCACTCCTTCCCCCATTCTTGGCTGACAGTGGAGAAGGAGAAGCCACCCACAGGCACCAATTTGTGAGACAGACATAGCCTGGGTCTCCAGGCAGGAGCTGGAGGAAGACCGTGGGGCGGGGGAGGAGGAGGACAGCGATTGCTGAGTTTGGCTGCAGCTGACACAGTGTGCTGGAAACTGAGGCGTCAGATACCTGTCTGCCTGCTGACCGTGTCCACCCCGCTCCAACCTCTTCTCGATATTTAGTAAAGTCCCTTCATTTCACCTGAACTGCAAACTCCTTGAGAACAAGGGACTGATTTTACTAATTAATCCTCCACCCCTAGTGCTATGCCTGAGGGACAACTATTAGTACAATCACCCCATTGTACAGATGAAGAAATCAAGGCCCAAAGAGGCACAGTGACTCTCCCAAGGTCATACAATGGATGCACAGCAGAGGTAGGAACCCATTTGAGACCCTGGGCCTCCAGATACTCTGAGCTCTTCTCACAATCCTCTTAAGGGGGGGTCTCAGGGGCAAACTCCCAAAGCTGGGCTAGTTCTGGAAGATTCAGGAGCAGAAAGCAGGCTGCTTTCTCCCCACCCATGCACCGCCAGGTCTCCCAGAGTGATCTAGCTTAGAAGGCCCTGAGTAGGGCCACTCAGACGCTGACCAGAGAAGCCTCTCTCTCCCAGTTTTACTGCAAACCCCTACCTCTCCCACCTTTCCTTGGCTGCCCTGCTCCTGCAGAGGAGGAACTGAGGCCCTGGAGGCCTTCAGCCAGCCAGCGACAAAGTCGGGAAGCCGCTCAGGGCTCTGGCTCCCAAGGCTCCAGGCTTTCCAGGCTCTGAGCCATTCCCGTAGAAATAACAGAGCTCTACACTCTCCCTTCTGCCCATCTTAGGTCTAACCTCACTGCCTTCTGCTATTCACAGCAGAGAAAAATTGCTGGGAATCCCGGACTGATGGGAAAGGCATGATGTTTGTCTCCGGTCAGCTCCCAGTCTGGTGGTGGAGACAGGTCACACCACACACACCTGCCCGATCTGACTTTGGAAACAGGTCATAAGTGG
>NW_007740004.1:17118-32662 GCF_000696425.1 Galeopterus variegatus
CCAGTCTGGTGATGGAGACAGGTCACACCACACACACCTGCCCGATCTGACTTTGGAAACAGGTCATAAGTGGAGGACTGGAGAGAGACAAAGGGCAGAGGGCATCAGTGCCGGCACCGGGTGGGGGTGGGCAGTGCAGAGGGAAGATGACACGAATAGACAGGGTGGGTGGGGGAAGAAGGGCAGGGCCTGGGGGGAGAGATTTTGGCCCGAAGAGAGGCCTGGGGGGGAAGGGGAGGCTTGCGTGGGTGGGGGGTGGATGCTGCCTGCCAGGACTAGCAGAGGGAGCCGAGGGGGCTGGGGGTGGGGGTGTAGCAGGGCAGGACCCGGGCGCTGGAGGCCCCAGATCCTGGACTCGGCTCCAGCAGGGAAACCTTAGCCTGCGGGCCCTCCCCCTTCCCAATCCCCCGGTGCTAAAAAGCCCACGACATTTACGACTTCAGGAGGGTAAAGAGCCTGAGAAAAGCATCGCAGACCATATGGATTTGTTTCCTGGGTTTTAAAAAAATCCCTCTAATTAGGCCGGGAAAAGCCATCGGCCTCTGCCTGTCTCCAGGCCCCTGGATTCAATTACTGCCCAGCCTCCGCCTCCTGCACCGCGCGCGGCCCTCCCCGCCCCCTTCACGCGCGGGGTCAGGCGTGGGTCCCTAAGAAGGGGTCCCCCCGCCCCGAGAAGGGAGGAGGAGGAGGGGGCAGAGGGGACCGAGAGCGGGGGGCGAGGGCCTGCCTCTTTCTGCTCATTTCTGACCATTTGCTCGTAGGCCCCCTGGCAGACGCGTGCAGAGCCCGGCCCCCGCCGCCCGCCCCCACCCTTCCCCGGCAGGCCGAGGTCTCCGGACGCGACCTCCCCGATCCCCTTCCTCCGTCTGCCAGAAAAACCTCCTGACATCAGAAGAGAACTGAACGGTTGAGCAGGCTGGGAGATGGGATGATGGGTGTTTTCAATTTCTTTCCCTTTTAAGAGTTAGTGTTATTTATACCTTTTCTGCAATAAATCGAAGCAACCCATGAAAACGTCTCTTACTCCTTCCACCTGTGCTCCGGATCCTCTCCGAGGACTCGGTCCCCTTAGTCTATAAACACTCTCCCACTTCCCTCATCCTATAAACACCTTCTCTGAGCCTGCCACCCTCTCAGACTTCTGTCCTCCGGCCTTCCCTGCCAAACCCCAGATTCTGGGAAAAGAGGTTCACCCCCTGGTCCCTCCCACGTGCAGCCGACACCACCCCGCTCCCCCCAACCCCCGTCCTCTCCCGCCCCACGCCCTCCTCCTTCCTTGTGGGATCCACTGTGGCTCCCAAGCCTCCCCTTCCCAGCCTCCGGTGGCCTGGGCGCGGGGCCTCGTCCTCCAGCAGCAGCCGGGACACAGCCTGACCCCTGCTCCTCTGCCCAGTGCCGGAGGCCAGAGCTTCTGGGTCCCTTCTTGGCCTTTTACTCCCTGTAGCCCATACTGCCGTCCTGGCTAACAGGACCATCCACTCTGTATGGCTCCCAAGCCTACCGCTTGGCACCACGTCTCTCCTCTACCTGACTTTCTGGTTGCCTGTTAGATACTACCTTTTGTGTCCTTTACCAACACCTCGTACTCACCATGCTCAATATGCATTAATTCATTCTTTATTTGCATCACCACTCTAAAATCAAATCAATAACAAATGTTCCTCCCTCAGCGCTCGGTTGTTGCTGTTTTCTAATAAACTTTTTTTTTTTTAGGTTCACTGAAAAATGAAGAAAGTACAGCACGTTTCTATGTACTGCCTGCCCCCGCACCCAACCTCCCCCACTGTCAACATCCTGTACCACAGTGGGGCATTTGTTCCAATCGATTAACCTACATTGATGCATCATTGTCACCTAAAGTCCATAGTTTACGTTAGGGTTCACTCTTGGCATTGTATGACACTCTGCTATAGCCACTGCATGGATGTATATGTTTTCTTTTCTCTTGGATAAACACTTAGGGGTGGATTGGCTGGATCATAGGGTAGGTATATGTTTAACTTTTAAGAAACTGTCAAACTGTTTTGCAAACTGTTGTAACATTGTACATTCCCCCTAATAGTGCATGAGAGTCCCGATTCCTCCATACTCTTGCCAACAGTGTGATCAGTTTCTTTTTTTATTTTAGTATTAATAGGTGTGTGGTGGTATTTCATTGTAGTTTTTATTTGCATTTCCCTAATGACTAAAGGTGTTTATGACTTAGGAGAGTAAAGCATCTTGCCATGTACCTATTGCCATCCATGTATCTTCCTTTTTTTTTTTTTTTTCAAAAGATGACCGGTAAGGTGATCTTAACCCTTGACTTGGTGTTGTCAGCACCACGCTCAGCCAGTGAGCGAACCGGCCATCCCTATATGGGATCCGAACCCGGGGCCTTGGTGTTATCAGCACCGCACTCTCCCGAGTGAGCCACTGGGCCGGTCCCCATGTATCTTCCTTAATAGAGTGTCTATTCAAATCTTTGGCCCACTTTTAATTGGGTTGTTTGTTTTCCTTAAAAAATATTTTTTCCTGTTTAAACTTTAATTTATTCCCTCTGCTTAGCTTTATTATGGTATAATTGTATCTGTATCTTGTACTTTTTGTCTAATACAACTTTCTTTGCTGATTTAAAAGATTTTCTTTATCATAGGCTTTGAGCAACTTGATTATGATGTGCCTAGGTATGGTTTTCTTTGTGTTTCTTGATCATGTTAAATCTGTGGGTTTACAGTTTTTATCGAATTGGGAACATTTTCTTCAAACATATTTTCTCATACGTTTTTTTCTCCATCCTCATAGAGATGCCACGTGCCTGTATATTACACATATATTAGATGACTTGAAGTTCTCCCACATCTCTCTGATTCTTTTATTTATTTTTCATTTTAATTTTTATTATTTTTATTCCCTGTACTTCATTTTGGATAGGTTTCATTGCCATACCTTTATATTAATTAATTTTTTGAATATCTAATCCCCTCTTAATTCAGTTCAGGCTTTTGTTTTCGGTTTTGTTTTTGGGTAATGTCAGTGTAGTTTTTACCTCTAGAATTTTGGTTTGAGTCTTTTTTATATCTTTCATGCCTTTACCTTTTAAACATGTGAAATAAAATTATAATAACGGTGTCAGATTCTTTTCTGCTAATTCTAAAAAAAGAAAAAGAAAAATTGTGTATGTTTACAGTGTACAACTAGGTGTTTCTATATATGTATACATTGTGAAATAACTAAATCAAACTAATTAACATCTGGGTTGTTTTTTCTTATTGTTGAGTTTTGAGAGCTCTTTATATATTTCTGGATACAAGTCCTTTATGAGATATGTGCTTATTAAATATTTTCAGCCAGTCTGTAGTATCTCTTTTTAAAAAATAAGCTTTTTATTTTATTTTTATTTTTAAAGATGACCGGTAAGGGGATCTTCACCCTTGACTTGGTGTTGTCAGCACCACACTCTCCCAAGTGAGCCACGGGCTGGCCCTTGCTTACAGTTTCTGAACCCTGGGAAGTCCAAAGTGCAGGGTCACATCTGGTGAGGGTCTTAGTGGTGGCAACAATGACAGCAGGGTATCACATTGCAAAAATGGCAGAAGCGGGCCCGCCCGCTTGGGAAGTGCGGCGGCGCTCCCGCCGAGGGTTCGGATCCCACATACAGACTCGCTGCTCACTGGCTGAGCGAGGTGCGGGTGTGGGTGCGACACCGGGGGTTGCGATCCCGTGGCCGGTCCCAGTCTGGTGCGGGCACGACACTGAGGGTTGCGATCCGTTGCTGGTCACGAAAGAAAAGACAAAAAGGAAAAAAAAAATGGCAGAAGCAGAGAGAGAGAGAGTAACCTTCTTTTAAAGCCCTACAGACCATGCCCCTGACCACCATTTTTAATCCATTCACTACAGCAGGGTCCTACAATCTAATAACCTCTTCGAGGCCCAACCTCTTAATGACCTTACCATAATAGGATTTCCCACCCTCTTAACAGTCACAGTAGGGGCTGAGTTTCTAATACATAAAACTCAGGGGACACAATTCAAACTTCAATGTGTTTTGGGGGGGCATAATTCAATCCACTACAATGTCTTTCATTCATATGACACATTTGTTACAATTAAAGAACCAGTATCGATAGATCAATATTAATCAAAGTCCATACCTTATTCAGGTTTCCTTAGTTTTTACTTCATGTTCTTTTTCAGTCCCATCCAGGATCCCACATTATATTTAATCATCGTGTCTACTTAGGCTCCCCTTGGCTGTAACAATTTCTCAGACTTGCCTTGTTTTGATGACCTTGACAGTTTTGAGGAGTACTTATCAGGTATTTTGTAGACTGTCTCTCCATTTGAATTTATCTGATGTTTTTCTCATGGTTAGACTGGGCTTTATGAGTTTTGGGAAGGAAGTGCCATTTTTATCCCATCATA
Organism: Galeopterus variegatus; assembly: GCF_000696425.1. Taxonomy (NCBI): domain Eukaryota; kingdom Metazoa; phylum Chordata; class Mammalia; order Dermoptera; family Cynocephalidae; genus Galeopterus; species Galeopterus variegatus. Next base: position 21,523 of record NW_007740004.1, read on the forward strand.
TCAAGGGTCCACACTGTTAACATTACTCATCAAGGCTGACGTTAACCTTGATCACCTGGCTGAGGTACTTGTCAGGCGTTTCCACTGAACCCACACTTACGGACTGAATGTTATGCTCCTTCAGGAGTGGAGTATATATATACATTACCTGGAATTCTTCTGCATGGGAGATTTGTCTCATCTCCCCCATGTATTTATTTATTCAATATTTTATTTATATGAGTATGGGCTTATGGCTATTTATTTTATACTTTAGCTTATAATTCAATACTGCTTTATTCAGTTTTTGCTCAAATTATTCCAGCTCTGGCCGTTGAGAGCCCTTTCGGCTAGTTCCTGTGTTCCTCTGACATGTCCCCATCACTGTGGGCTTGTTTGTTTTGTTTGGGCACTCGCTTACTCTGGCACTGTAAGATGCCCCAGGCTCATCTTGTGTGTTTCCTGCTCAAGTCCTAAAATCAGCCATTTCTCCAAGGAGTCCTGGTTTCTTTTGTTGGAATTATTACTAGAAACCAAAACATGCTTATTTCTACCAGGGTGGGGTTGCTTCTAGGCCTTCTCAGCTGATAGAGCAAGGAAATATGCATATGAATACGAACCCATGTATATAGATATTTCTATAAGTATTTCCAGATGTAACCATCTTTTTTTTTTTTTTTTGTCTTTTGTCTTTTTTCCGTGTCCGGCAACGGATCGCAACCCTCAGTGTTGCCCCCGTACCGGACCGGAGACCGGCAACAGAATCGCAACCCTCGGTGTTGCTCCCGCGCCTCGCTCAGCCAGTGAGCGGGAACCGGTCTGCATGTGGGATCCGAACCCTCGAGCGGGAGCGCTGCCGCGCTTCCCAAGCGGCGCACTATCCGGTGCACCACCGGGCCGGCCCCAGATGTAACCATCTTTATCTATATTAAGCTAAACATGAGTTTATACTGATGTCTCCAATTCTAATCCATAGATCACTCTGTTATTCTTGCCTCCAGTCTTTGTGTAACCTCCCACCACACAGGGAGAAACTTGGCTCCTACGATCTACTACCATTTACTTAATTGCTTAATTTCAGTATACATGTATAGCAGTATCAGAATTATTAACCTGTACTCCCATGGGAAGTAGCTTGATCAACTAGAGTACAGTGCTTAAGTACAATTTCTCCTGACTTTAGTCTTACAGACACTACTCATTTCCAAAATTACTTAGATTGGCACCTCCCCCCACCCCCTTTAGTGAGGCTGCGATAGTTAGATTGTATTGTCACATTCTGCATTCTTTCCTGATCCCCCTCCCTCCTAAATGATTTTGCATACATTATGATTCACTCTTTATGCTGTCAAGTTCCACAGTTTTTGACAAATGCATAGTGTTACATGTTCACCATTACAGTATTATATAGAATAGCTTCGCCCTCTTAAAAAAAAAAAAATCCCCTGTTCTTGACCTACTCAACCCTTCCTCCTTCCCCCACCAAACTCCTTTTAACTATTGAAGTTTTTACCATCACAATAGTTTCGCCTTTTACAGAATCAAATAATTGGAATCATATAATATGTAGCTCTTTCAGACTGGCTTCTTTCACTTAGAAATATGCATTTAAAATTCATCCGTGTCTTTTCTTTTTCACTGAATAATATTCCACTGGATGGATTTATACAGTTTGTTTATCCAGTCACCTATAGAAACATCTTAGTTGCTTCCAGTTTTGAGCAATTGTAAATAAAGCTGCTAAAAACACTTGCATGTATGTGATCGTATGGACATATAAGTTCTCAAATCTATTGGGTAAATACTTAAGAGTAATATTGCTAGATTATATATTTTGCTTTGTATGAAACCATTAAACTGTCTTGTAAAGTGGCTATACATTCTGCATTTCCACTAGCAATGCATGAGAGTTTCTATTGCTTGCATGTTTGCCAGCAACTGATAGTCAGTTTTTAAAATTTTAGACATTCTGATAGAAGCGTAGTGGTATCTCATTGTTGTTTTAATTTGCAATTCCCTGATGACAGATGATATTAAGCATTTTTTCTTAGCTTATTTGCCATCTGTGTATCTTCTTTGGGGAGGTGTCTGTTCAGATCTTTTGCCCATTTTTAAATTGGTGTGATTGTTTTCTTATTGTTGAGTTTTAAAAGTTCTTTGTATACTTTGGATTCAAGTCCTTTTTAAGAAATGTGCTCTGCAAATATTTATCCCAGTCTGTGGCTTGTCTTTTTATTTTCTTAACAGTGTCTTCTAAAAAAAAGAATTTTATTTTGATGAAGTCTAATTTACCAACTTTCCCTTTATGAATCCTGGTTTTGGTGTCATATCTAAGAAATCTTTGCTTAGTCCAAGGTCACAAATATTTTTTCATGCTTTCTTCTAGAAATTTTGTAATTTTAAGTATTACATTTAAGTCTGTGACAAAGTCTAAGTTAATTTTTGTACATGGTGAGATATATAGATCAAAGTTTATTTTTTTACATGTGGATCTCCAGTTGGTCCAGCTCTGTTTGTGGAAAGGACTATCCTCTCTCCACTGAATTGCCTCTGCACCTTTCAAAACTCACTTGCCCATGGATCTGTGGGTCTCTTTCTGGATTCTCTATTCTGTTCCGTTCACTTATTTGTCTATCTTTCTACCAACACCATTTTCTCAATTACTATAACTTTGTAATCTTGAAATCAGGTGGTGTTAGCCCTCCTACTTTGCTCTTTTTCAAAAGCAGCTCCAGAGCAGTGCTCAGGGCTAGTTACTCCCCATTACTGAAGTAAGTGAAAACTTCCTGAGTATTCTACCCAATACCACATAAATTATGAGTTTTTCCAGTCTGGCTGTGGGAACAAGCACTATTCCCAGCCCTCGAGCATCGGATGTTGTTCTTTAATCCTTTTGGATCGGTTTGCCCAGCCTGGGGTGGCTTCCTCGCACATACGTGCTGATCAGTCCTCTGCCCAATACTCAAGGGCCCCTTCTGCGGGGAGGGGGTGTGTCCTCTGTGTGGGTCTCTCCCCTCCGGTGCTCTGTCCTGCTAACTCTAGACCCTGGACTCTCACCTCCATCTCCTCCTCTCTGGAGTCCCCTAAGCTCTGCCTCAGTTGTCTTCCCTGTGCCAAGCCTGAAAACCCTCTCTAGGCAGAAAGCTGGGGACATGTTAGGGCTGGGCTCATTTGCTTCCTGTCTCCCAGGGATGACTGCCCTTCACTGCCTGGTGTCCAGTATCTTGAAACTGTTGCTTCATATATTCTCTGGTCATTTTGAAGGGGAGGGAAAATACAATCCCTGTTACTCCACCCTGGGCACAAGCCTACAACTAAAGGATTTTAAACTCTCTTCCAGCTTCAAATCTCGCAGTTAATTAAGACTTTTTGCCAGACTCCCTGCTCCATGCAGGTCTCCTCATTTAAAGTTTAGACTTCCAGGGTGCGGGAGGGCAAGAAGAGGTCAGGTAAGTAGAGAGTCTGTGCATGGAGGTGGGGAACTGCAGGGCAGGGTGTGTTTGGGGACACGTGAGTAGGAAACTGAAGAGAAGAAAGTGAACTCAGATGGGAGAAGAGGAGATGGCAGAGAAGTGGAACTCAGTGAGGACCTGAGGAGACTCCTCTCATGGGGGACACAGGAAGTCACCCCCGGCACAGCTGCTGCTTGATAAAGCCAGGGCTGAACCCAGCTCTGTCTGACCCTGGAGCTCAAACTCCAAACTGCTTGCAACCCTGCCTGCTTCCCTCCAGGAGGCTGAGGGGAGCCACTGCAAAGTAAGGGGCTCAGCCCTGGAGGTCTCATAGGAGTCCTCAGCTCCCACCCAGTCCCCACGTGGTACCAGGTGCTGAGTGGAGAGACAGCTCATGGGGGAGACATTGTTGTGCCCCTGAAGATTCTGGGGGTGGGGAGAGGTGTGGCCCTGTAGTGTCTACTTGGGAACTTGTTGAATGTGGAGATACCCAGGCCTCTTTAGAGATTCACATTTGGTGGGTATGGGGTGGGGCTGGACCTTTGAGCTCCCAGGTGATTCAGCTGCAGCAGGTGGCCTGAGATTCCATTTTGAGAGGCTGTGCTCCGTGCAATGGGCATCTTTACCCCAAAGAGCTGCTGGGAAGGTAGAGGGCCTCATAGTCTCAATGCTTGGAATCAAGGTCCTGATGGGAGTCCAGGACTTGGGGAGAGAATAACAGGCAGATGGTGGAGGGAGGAGCCGTGCAATGGGCATCTTTACCCCAAAGAGCTGCTGGGAAGGTAGAGGGCCTCATAGTCTCAATGCTTGGAATCAGGGTCCTGATGGGAGTCCAGGACTTGGGGAGAGAATAACAGGCAGATGGTGGAGGGAGGAGCCTAGGTAGCAGTCAGAAGGGAGCTGGGTGGAGGGGGTCTGTCGGACCCCTTTAAAATCCCTTGTGCCCTGGGCTCTCCTTCCCTCCCAGATCTTATCTCTGGGTGCCTGTCCCTGGATGGAGCTTCCCTCCGGGCACCCCAACCTCCACCCTCCCCACCCCACCCCCCTGCAGGAGGAGGGGGCAGATCAAAGGGCAGGCGCCCCGACAAGGGAACCTGAGATGCCTTCTTTGTCTGCATCCTGGAGAGACCCGGGCTGAGACAGGATGGATGGGAGCCCTGGGCCAGGGGCTTGGGTGGGGGTGGGAGGGTCGGTGGAGAAACTAAATCCTGATGCATTCACTGTGGACAAAAGGAAAGGGTTGGAGAGGGGGTCAAGCTCCTCTCACCAGCTGCTCTGGCTGAAGGCTTCCGGCAATATCTTGGGACATCTGGGTCAGGTTCTCGCCAGGGGCAGGAAAGACCCAAAGGGGGTGGGAGTTTGCACCTCTGTTGGTTAGGGACCTAGTTCCACTCACCAAGCCCCGCTTCTAGCTGATTCCAAGTTACCCACACCCAGGAGGGGGTCTAGGAGCAGAAGTGAGGGTGTAGTAGGAAATAGCCCACCCCCAGATTCTCCATTCCTAGACACCCTGATATCCCCGTCCCTCCTGGGGAAGCATACCACTCACTTGGGTGTAACACTATCCCCAGGCTCTGGGCTCCCCCACATCTGGAGCCCCAGCTGCCGACTCACCATAGAGGCTGTGAACTCTTCCCCCTCAGCCTGCCTGGTCTCAACAACTGGAGAAGAGACAAGGGGAGCAGCAGCTGTCTGCTCGGGGCTGTCTGGGCCACAGGCAGGCGCCAAAGTTCTGTGGGGGGAGGTGGCGAGAGTGGGGGATCCGTGTTTCACCTGCCTCTATGGTAATTTGGGGCTTTCCAGTTGGTTTAAGGGTTGGAGTATGTGTTTGGAATGGGGTTAGCATTAATATCAACTTTGGTCTGAATTCAAGAAAACCTGGAGACTGGAATCCCCAAATCATGTACCCCCAAGTCACCCACTGAGACTGTGTGGATTCCATGCAGGTTGCCTGAGCCAAGTACCCAATAGGCCAGGCCAGGTTGGTAGTAGAGATGGGTGGAGGTGGGGTGGGTAAGTCCAGGGACAGGTGGGGTTGTGAAGATCTATTCTCCAGGCCTTCTCATGCACCCTAAGACCCTCTGCCACCATCACTCCCTCGGCTGATTGTTCTCAAGCCCACGTGTATCTGTGGCTGAGAACCAAATGACCACAACCCTAGCAGCCTAAAACAACACAATTATTATCTCACTGTTTCCGTTTCCACGGGTCTGGAGGAATCTGGGCAGAACCTAACCGGGTCTTCCGTTCAGGGTCTTGCAAGGCTGCAGTCAAGGTGTCAGCGGGCTCCATTCCTTTCTGAAGTTCAGAGTCCTCCTCCAAGGTCACGTGGTTGTTGGCAGACTTCAGTTCTGGCACCCACAGGGCTGAGGTTCCAGTTTTCTTACTGGCTGCCCAGTCCCTCACCACGTGGCCCTTGCCAGGCCCTCTCACGACAGGGCACATTACTTCTTCAAGGCCAGTAGGAGAATCTCTCTGACCTCAGGGAGGGCCTCAGTCTCTCTTTTTAACAGCTTTCATCTGGTTAAATCAGGCTCTTTCAGAGAAAACTCCCCTTTGATAACTCAAAATCAACTGATTTGGGACCTTAATTACATCTGCAAAACCCCTTCATCTTTGCCATATGCTATTGGCTGGAAGCCAGTCCCAGGTCCTGCCTGCACTCAAGGGAGGGCATTATATGAGGGCATGACTCATTGGGGGTCACCTTAAGGTACTTCTGCCACACCATCCCACTGAGGGTCTTTGTCATGTCACTACCTCTCCTTCAAAAGACTTCTGCCACTTCTGTCTCTGTGGGACAGTGAGCCTACCAATGGCCAGGGAGGGTCTAGGTGTGGACCATCTCTTTCTTCAACTTTAATTCAACAAAGGGCTGTCAAGTGTGCATCAGGCTCACTAGGAGTATGCAGGTTGGTGAGGCCTTGACCCTAAGCTCTGGGATCCCCATTCTCTTGGGAGAGGTCAACCCCACCTAATGAAGTCACTTTAGATCCTTAGGGGAATCCAGGAGAGCTTCTAAGAGCAGGGATCCTTTGAGCTGGGCTTGGTGGGGTTTTGAAAGCAACCAGGGTTGGGGGAGGAGGGCGGTTCCGGCTTAGGGACAGCTTGAGTGAAATGACTTTGGAAAACAATGTGGCTGTTGACTGCAGGGCTTTAGACTGAGAGATGAGACTAGAAAGCAGTTGGGGGAAGGCTGAGAACAGTGGGCTGAGAGGCATGGGGAGCTGTTTGTGAGTAAGGGAAGGACATGATGATATCTTGTCATGGACACCTCCTGAGAATCCTGTTTCCTTCTCCGTACTGAGCTCCCACTATGAGCCAGACGCTGTTCGGTGCTGGGAATGCAATATTGAATCAGCAGAGAGGGGACCTCAGGGGATGCAGACATTAACCAAAGCATCGATTACATCTGGAATATGAACTAGAAGGAAAGAACGGGGTATTGTAAGAGCAAAGGACCAGGGATCTGACCTAGTCTGGCAAGTCCACCGAGGCTTGGGGGTGTAAAGGAAGGGGGCAACCGGGCCCAGGTAGGGTCCCATATACCACACCCCTGCAGAGAAAACAGGAAGAGCAGGGGAACACCTGGCCGGCTCTCTGCATATTCAGTCCGAAAGCAGCCTCCTTGTCCCTAATTCTTATCCTCTCTCAAAACAAGGGCTACCAGCTCCGAGCCAGCACCCTCCCCCCAACTTCACACACTGTGAAGGAAAAGCATATGATTGCTTACTCTCCTGCACAGGCACAGAGACCCTCAGCCAGCCAAAGGAGCACAACTGTGTGTCCCCAGGCTGTGGGAGCTCCCCAGGGCAGTTTGTCCCTCTGTGCCGACCTTAGCAGTCCCAGGGGCCCCTGTCCACAGCCTTGTGGCCCTGCACACCCAGCCCCAGATGTTCTCACGCCCCATCACCCCAGACGCAGCCCTAGACAGCTGCACAGCTGGCTGGGTGTTCTGTGGGACAGCAGGCCTGCCAATAGCCCTGGGAAGGAGGGTAAAGAGGGGACATCTCAGACAAACAGACCCGACTCCCTGAGCCAAAGCAGACATGGGTCAGAGGTCTGAGCAAGCAGGCTGGCCAGGGCTGGGCTGAACTCCTTCTCTCCCGGCACGGCCCCAAGGAGTCCCCAGTGAGCTCATTACTGTCATTCCCCTGCCTCCAGCCAGGTGTGCCCTCACCGCAACCATCCTAGCCCGCTCTGCTGTCTAGACAGGGAGAGCCCTTCCTTGCTTCCCGAGGAACAAGGTCGTTCATTTATGCACTCGTCTTCACAGAAACGAGTACGACGCAGGCTCTGCCCCCTACGCGCCAGCGTCTGTAAGTTCTTTCTGTTGTCTGGCCTCGCTCTCTCTCTCTGACCGGGTCACTGCTGTCTAACTGCTGCAGCATGACTGCCGCCCTCTGGCCAGTGGCTCCTCCCCTCTGATCTTCAATCTGCCTCCACCTTCAAGCACAGAAATAGGAAATGGGTCCAGGAATAGCAGGAGCAGGAGAATGGTTGTGATGGGGTCTTCAGGAAGCGCCAGCACCTTTGTGTCCCGAGGGCGTTGCCTCTGCTCTGGAGGCAGCACAGCGCAGCCCCGGCTCCCCACCCACTAACTGCGCGTCCCTGGACAAGTGGCAGTGAGCACTGGCATTCCCTGCATGGGGTACTCACAGGAAGAAAGGAGGTGATAAGGTGCTGGCGCACAGTAACTGCTCAATGAGTGCTACTATCATTATGACAACAGTATGTGACAATAGGTAGTGACAAACCTAAGCCATCTTGGACTCACCCTCTAGTGGGTGAGGCAGACATTGAACACATAAGCAAATGAGCCACCAAAATCATCCCAGACGTGACAAGTGATAGGAAGGAAATCAGAAGGAGGCAGGTGCGGGAAGGGCTGGGGTGTTTGGAGAGCAGCCGTTTGCCCACCTCTCCTGGTCTCTGTCTGGTGTGTGTTGGGAGACAGAGATTCAAAGGTAAGTGGGCACCAGGCCCTGGCCCAAGACCTCACAGTCCTGACTAATGCTGAGAGACACACAGGGTCACAGGAGCACAGAGGAGGGGGTCCTTCGTCCCTGGGGCAGGCAGAGGGAGGAGAGAGACTTGGGGCTACTGGAGAGGAAGCTTGAGGCTGGGGTGAGGTAGGGTAGCCCTGTGGAGCCAGGCATGAAAAGCTCTGCATGTCAGGCGAGGAGTCGGGACATTCTCCTGGGGCACTAGGGAGCCATAGAAGGTTGGAGTCCCGGAAGTGACTGTTCAGATGTGGGTTTTGGGAGGACCGCTTTTGGCTGCTGCGAAGAGAAAGGACCAGAAGGGCTGGCCTGAGGCAGGACGGGGCCCAGGCAGGGGTCAAGTCTGAGGAAAATAAGTAGGTCCTGGTGACTGACTGGACCTGCAGAAGGGGAAAGAATTGGATCACCCCTGGGAGCTAGACCGTGACCCCCCCACTGTTCAATTCACATTTCGGTGAGCATCTGCTACAGGCCAGGCTTTGTCCCAGGTGCAAGAAACAGCCATGAACAAGCCAGATGAGAAGTCTCACAGAGATCCCAGCCTGGTGGGGACAAACAGACATTAGACAAAGGCAATGGAAGTGATGGCTTATGAATTATTAAAGGCAAGTGGGACGGGACTGTCTGCTTTTGGCCTTGAGTTCCCTGAGGGCAGGGGCTACGTCTGCCCCTTCACATGGGGAGGCCTGAGGTCAGAGCACTGTGTTCTCCACGAGGCTGGAGGCTCCCTAAGCGAGGGTCTGTTTCCTGCCAGTGCTGGGGCTGTGGACTTGCAGCCAGGCTCTGCCCTCCCCACACCTCCTGAGGGACCAGAGCAGAGGGGAGTGGGTCGTGTCATCCTGAAACACTCACCAGCCGCCTGCCATTTCCTGAACTGAACCCACTGCTCCAGGGCAGCAGGGCCACCCGCTCTGTCTCAGGAGCACCTCTCAGGGGTGTGGCCAGGCAAGGGAGGATTGATCACCTCCCCACAGAGGGTCCCTGCAGCATTCAGTTCCTGCTGGCCCACTGCCCTCCCCCAAGCCCCAGCGGTAACCGCCTATTCTCCCAGCCCTAGTCTCACTTGGCTGCTGATGCCAGAGTGACTGCTGAGTGGGGCTAGACAGGGCACTGGGCAGAGGCCAGAGGCTCACACTCACCTTCAGGAGGGGGTCTGAGGGCAGCAACAGGGGGATTGCTGCAGAAAGTGCCTAGAAACAAGCAAGGGCTGGGAGACAGGAGCCCCAGCCTCTGTCCTCAATTCCTCAGGTCTTTGGCTAGCCCCTTTCTTTCTATTGGCCTCAGTTTACCCATGAGGTGATGGGCCTGAGATAGTCATTGCAGCCTCTCTGGGGCTCACATTTTTTTTTCCAACTGGGGCGATATATTTTAGAATATTGAAAGGTCAGGAGTTATACTATGTGAGAGCCCCATGAAGCCACACAAGAGGAAATGCCACAGCGTGAGAGATTTGAGGCTGATGTTCAAAAGGACTTCCTGAAGGAAGGTGTATGAGCCTGGACAGGCTCTGTGATTGCTTTCCAGGGTTTCATCTGGCTGGGCAGCAGGAGGAACCTGTGGCCAAGGCAGCATAGGGGGAAACCTCCTGCCCTTTGTAGATGATGGCATGGTTTTGTCCTGGGCTGCTCTGGCCCTACAGTCGGGCTCCAGAGGTTTGGGCTGGGTTTCCCTCTTGGTTGTCATGGAGTTTGATCTCTGATTTTTAGTTAGGCATGGGGCAAGGCTGTTTTTCCACTCATCCCAGACCATTAGGACTGTGCAGAGCCCGGTATTGAGCTCTGAGAGGAACTAGCAGCCTGTCTGATGGGGCAGAGGCAGACATAGGAGGTGTCTGTCNGCTCTGAGAGGAACTAGCAGCCTGTCTGATGGGGCAGAGGCAGACATAGGAGGTGTCTGTCTGACGTTGGGGACAGTCACCACTCGCAGGGAGCTCTAATCTGATGGGGAATACGTAGTTCCTGCCTTCAGAGGCCCCAGTTGAAGGGAGAAGTCACAGCCTCTGGCTCAGGGGAGAGGTCTGTCACATGAAGAAATGACCCAGGAGTCAGCTAGACCCCCAACTGCATGTGAATCTGAAACAGGATCAAGAGCTCTGGGAGCAGGGATGGTGACATGCCTAGCAGTAACTGTAGCGTGTTGGGGGAGCCTATGGGAGTGAGGAAATCATGTACTCCCTGCCCTGGGCCTGTCTGCAGACATGTACGTGGGTACGAGGGCAGAGTCATGGGTGGGAGAAAGTCCCACTTGAGGCTGTGGGCACATCTGTGGGCAGGCGTTCTGGTGGCTGTTCTCAGGCCTGCAGGTTGGGTGCACCCAGGTGCACGGTCTTTGGTACTCGCGAACATGCTTTGCATAGACACTGTGTGGAGAGTCTACAGACTGTGAGCTGTAGGCACATGCATTGTGTGTGCAGCACACATGCAAGAGTCAGGATGTGTACTCCCAGGCAGAGGGAAGAGCACTAGCCTGGAGTGGGGAGCCTGGGCACGATCTCGGCACAGTAACATCATGCTGGGTGATCTTGGGGCCCCTGCATGCAAGGAGGGGGCCGGAGGGCTGTGTGAGGCTCCTCCAGCTCCATGGATTTGTGCTCTGAGCATCAGGGAGAACCCCAGGGTCCTACACACCCATCTTCAGGCCTTCTGTCTGCCCTTGATCCCTCGCCCTGGTGCCCCAACAACTGGGCTTGACCAGCTCACGCAGGCT
>NW_007740005.1:0-1497 GCF_000696425.1 Galeopterus variegatus
TAATAATCATATACAGTGTATATTGACAAAATAAAAATTTAACGAAAAAAAAAAAGAAAAAGAAAAATTTAACAACAAAAAAAAGTAAAACAGTCTAATGGAGAAAAAAAAATTAAAAAATTAAAAAATAAAAAAAAAATAAAAGCCTCAATGCAATAACAATATAATCATAAAAGTTAATTAGTAAAAAAATAAATAAATAAATAACTACAGATAGAACTTCCATATGATCCAGCAATGCCAGTCCTAGGAATATATCCAGAGGGTTGAAAAATATCAGGTCAAAGGGATATCTGCACTCCCATGTTTATTGCAGCTCTATTTACAGTAGCTAGATGATGGAACCAACCTAAATGTCCATTGATGGATAACTGGATAAGTAAATTGTGGTATATATGCACAATGGAATACTACTCAGCCATAAAAAAGAATGAAATTCTCTCATTTGCAGCAACATGGATGAGACTGGAGAAAATTATTCTAAGTAAAACAACCCAGGAATAGAAAGAGAAATACCTTATGTTCTCACTCATAAATAAACAAATGAACAATAAAGAAAGACAGAGAGAAAGAAAGAAGGAAACAACCATCACAGTAATGCATTCAATTTTTAGAAAACTAGAGATGTAAGAGGGGAGGGAAGGGGGAAAGGGAAGAGGGCTAATGAGGAATTGGTCAACAGACACAAAGAATGATTGCGTATGGTAATGATGAATAAGCTAACTATACTGATCTAACCACCACACATTCTACATAACTATTGAAAATCAACATTGTACCCCACATGTATGTATAATAAAAAATAAAAATAAATTTAAAAATTAATGTTTAAAAATAAAAAAATAAAATAAAAGCCACTTTTTGTACAAATAGAAATGTTGCAAAATATTACAACTAATCTTTTAAAAGTCATATTGTCTCTGGATATATCTGTTGTGGTATTAGCTTATTAAAAAAAAAAGCAGATGAATATGCCCTCTAAGCTAATGAAAAATGAAGTGGTATTTTCACCATTTATGTCACTAAATGCTCTAGGCCTTATCTTGATCTTTTAAACTCACTCATGTATCTTCATAAAGACTCACTCTCTCTCTCTCTCTCCCCCTCCCTCTCTCTCTCTCTCTCGCTCTCTCTCTGTGTATATATACAGCCTCTGAGATATCTACTGTGTCTATATAATATGTAGCAGGAAGAAATTCTCAGAAGGAATAGCTTATTGCTTAGCAATATTAAGCATATTTGCAAAATGTGATCTTTAATATCTTAATAAAACTTGGCATTGAAATAACACTTGTCAGGCAAAACAGTCTCTTTAAAATGAATACAATAACAGATTTTATTATTCCTTTATTTTTGAGAAATTATCACACTAATTGTAATTTGGGAAAATGCACAAAGAAAGTAAGCTGATAAATTGTTGACTAAAGATCTAAACGTATTAAAAAATGTGTTCTAATGCATAATGTCGATAATGTGTTAGTTAAATATGTGTGTTGT
>NW_007740005.1:2456-15678 GCF_000696425.1 Galeopterus variegatus
CAGGAGCTGTTCCAGCCACATTAAGTTAGTCTGTAAAAATACAGAGTATAGTGTATAGACTAGTGGAGATTTTATTTAATTTAAAATAAACAGATTTACTTTAATTTAATTTATCTAGGATTGTTAATTCCAAAGGAGCTTCACAAAGTGAGCAGGACAAAGGTTAATGCAGATGAACTATTATAATCACTGGCTAACCAATTAAAGTCGGGCAGAAAATGTAAGGTAGAACATGAGAGAAGTGGGGAGCATTGGAAAAATGGTATATCACATCAGGTTTCAAATACATGAAGACCGAGTGAGCTCCCAGAGAGTGGGGAATTTAAAATTAAGATTATGGAGGCTTTGCAACTATTAGTAATGGCGAGATGTAGGATATGACAATTTAAGTGTGTGTGTGTGTGTGTGTGTGTGTGTGTGTGGGTGTGTGTGATTTGTAAAGAATTATAAAATTTTGTGTTCTACTGTTCTGTTTGAAAATACTATTTCTTCTAGCAGAACTGGCATCCTTGCTTCCACTACCCAGTGATCACACTCTCCTGTCACTCCATACTCATTGCTTCTTGTTGTCTCCACATTGTAGAATTTTGCTAGTTTTTCATTTCATTCATGAGCAATTTCCTGGTGCCACTGGTCATCAACTACCTCTCATTTCTCATCAATTACATTACCTAATATTAGTACAAAACTTTGTAAGTTTCAAAGCGATTTCCCCATGAATTAATTGATATGAGCATTACCTATAGTTATGAACTTATTAATGACGTAGATATTATATCAGTCAGCGTTCTCCAGAGAGACAGAACCAATAAGGTGTGTGTGTGTGTGTGTGTGTGTGTGTGTGTGTATGAGAGGGGATTTATTAGGAGAATTGGCTCGCATGATTGTGAAGGCTAAGGAGCCCCATGATAGGCCATCTGCAAATTGGATGCTGGTCGGGATGTACAAAAGCCAGAAGCCTCAGAATCAGGGAAGCCAATGGTGTGATTCTCAGTCCTAGGCCAAAGGCCTGAGAACTGGAGGTACCACCGGTATAAGGGTATAAGTCCTAGAACCCAAAGGCTGAAGAGTCTCGAGTTTTGATGTCCATGGACAGGAGAGAAGAATGTATCCCAGCCACAGTGGAAACTGAGTGAGAAATTCACCTTTTCCTCTGTTTTTGTTCTCTTCAACCCAGTGGATTGGATGGTGACTTCCAAAGTTAGCGGCAGATCTTTCTCACTCAGTACACTCAGGGTCACATGCTAATATCTTCTGGAAACACCCTCATAGTCACACACAAAATAATGCTTTACCAGGTTTCTATGAATTCCTTAATCTAGTAAAGTTGACACCTAAAAGTAACCACCATAGATATCAAATACTTATCAACATGTCCATATCAGCAAGTATATTAAACAAATATATTTGTTGAATAAATGAATGAATTAAAATAATAAATATGAGTGAATAAAAGAAATAATGAAAGTCACTTTTTTCTTCTAAAATTCTGTAGATAGCACTAGAGACCCAGAACATTGGATTGACTGAATGAGTGATCTCATAATGTTCAACATTTTCATACTATTACTTCTTGTATCATTATTTGGCTTAGTATAGTAAATTGGCATAGGACAAAGAAGACTTGAGCTTGATACCCAGCTCTACTGTTTAGTAGCTGATGGACTTCAGAAATGACATATGACTCATATGGACTTTAGTTTCTCTGTTCTTAAAAAAATACATTAGTACTCAAAGTAATGGTGACAAGAGAACCAAATTAAAAATGTTTGTATTCTGGTACCATCAGTTGCCAACTGTGAAATTTTGGGCAATCTTTCTAAAGAAAGATTTTCTAAAGAAAATCTTATTGTATTAATTTGGGGAGATTAATGTTTTTATTCTCTAGTACCTATATTAAGTATTTACATTTAATGTTTAAAAAATTCAAATACCACACATCAACTTAAACCAGATTGAATAAATATTAATAATTAATATTCAAAATCTCTAATAAACCTAGGAATATAGGAAGACATTACTTATTATTCTATGTTTTACTAATATTTTCTTAATATTTCTCAGTTTTAAAATTATTTTTCCTAGTACATAAGAAGAAATTTAACTTTTGTTTTATGACTTTGTTAGCATACATTTTATATTCCTTTTTTTGTATGCACTAATGGTTTCATTCCAATGACATAAAAATATATATTTAACAGTATTATTTATTATTCAATAGCATTCTCTATTATATTACATTATCATGCTACTTTATAGTTGAGAAGGTTTATTTCTAAAGACTGTACAAATTAATCTTACCATATCTATATCACAAGCAGAGCACATTGATTATTTGCTAGAGAAGGAATTAATATAGTCCTCTCTCAGTGCTGGTGGTCGGGAGCCAAAGAGTTGAAAATACAGACTCTACATGATGGAATGTTCAGCACCGACTGCCCTAAACAGAATTTAGCGTTAGACCATGGAGGGGTCACTGAGAACCAAATATGTCACAATAGCCTCATGACATCCAGATACTTGGCTTGAAAGGGTCATCCGTTTTTATTCATTTGTTTAATAATCTTAAAATAAACAATGACTACTTGTAAAACATTTAGGTAAATTTTAATTGATAAGTTAGTTTGTTCTAGGAGTTCTAAGACTAATTAGCAAAATACATGTAAAAACAAATATCCCAACATTATATAATTAGGTAGGCCTATAACATATGGATGAAGAAAACAGTGGAAAATGTAAAGGTGGAGGTAAGCCTGGAGGAGTTCAGAAACATTCTATATTTAATAGAGAAATTAATATTTTAATTAGGTCTTGCAAAAAAGAGAAAGTTAGATGGTCCTCCATATAATAGCGAAGGCATGTACAAATTCAGGAAAAATGCATTCTTGGGTCTAGCAGCATTCTAAGTGACAGACTCTGAAGATGACCACTAATAAAGCTGGAATCTTTTCATTATGATTACCGTGTCGAAATGTTGATTAGAAAGTAATTTGTATTTGTAATAATATAATCCTGATTTTTTCAGGGAGGAAACACTGCCTGTATGAAAAAAATACTAAAACCTTTAAGCATCAAATTAAATCTAATTAATGTATTTTGCTTTACTGCATTTAGAAATTAGTGCTTTTCTTTAAGTAGATGTTCTTTTTTCTTGGGAAATTTATAATACTTTTTCTTCCTTTTAAAATCTAGTTCAGATTATCAGAAGATAATCATATTATCAGAAGATAATCATATTCTATACTATGATCAATAGTAGGGAGACTGGGAATTAGGTCTCAGCTGAACCCTGCAACAACTGTGAAAGGCCAAATGTTTCCCATCATTAAAATAAGGTATGACAGAATGAAGGGGACATTTATCTTTCACCTGCACCCAAAGATATTACAGGGCAAAATGAGGCAATCAGAAAATCATAAACATTAAGACTGTGCCATTGTTCTTTGTTTCTTTTTAATAAGGAAAATCTTTGTCATTTTTAAAAAATATAATGACGAAACAACGTCACTGGACAACACACTTCTCTAATACCAAACTATTATCATAGAAATAATGTTTTATGTGAGTCGTATGAATCATACGTTTTATTTTTAAAGTGCTTTGAGCTCTTTTTATAAGTTCATTTGCATCTGTTAATATGAAAGTAAGTTATTGGTGAATACCCAATTAGATATAACCTATTTCTATTGATTTTACTATGCAGGCATGTTACATTTTGTCTCTGCCATTTCTTTCCTAGGACACATTGGGCAATGCTGGATTAGACATTTGGTTTACTCTTTTGCCACTGATCTATTGTTTCTGCTTGGCAAATAATATTTTCTCCTCGTGTTCCAGGAGTTGGGCAAAATCCTCAGTGTATCATTTGTTTCTTCCCTTTGATAGTAGCCATGCTATTCACCAGGTCTGAAGGAGAGGACACGGTTATGGGAATTGGTCGTGTTGGCCAGCTTCTGACCAGACTCCTGTAACTGGCATGATGCTGCTGTGCTGTGTGCCAGCATTGCCCAGTACTGGTGTTCACTGCATTTATCACAAGATCCTCTTTTCAGGGACTCATAAAAAAATAGATGGACTTGAAATATCCCTTACTAAATCAGAAAGTGTCAAAAGTCATTCTGTGACATGCTTATGTTAATATAGAGGTACTCAAACATCATTTTGGTATTTCTTCCTGCTGTAAATAATATGTATGTCATACTTCATATACTTTTACATTTATTCACTTTTACTATTCACTTTCCCCAAATGTCTGGCATACAATTATAAAACCAAAATTACAAGACACGTGAAAAGTGACTGATGACCAGTAGGAGAAATAGTCAATAAAACCAGACTCAGAGACAGCCCATTTAAAAAAATCAGACAAACTTTTTAAATTAACAATTATAAATATATGAAAGGATCTGGTAAAAAAAATGGACATGTTTGAACACATGAAAAATTTAAGAGAAGGGATAGAAATCATTAAAAAAGAATAAAAATGAAAGGATAGAAATAAAAAGTAGACAGGTGAAATTAAAATTTTCCTTAATGTCTTAACAGCTGTACATAACACACATCAAGTATGAAAACAGACAATTTAAAGTAAAAATAATAGTGGGTATAACAAGTGGATTTGAGAATATTAATATCACAAAAAGCAGACTTCAAGAAAAGAAGCATTGGTAGAAATAAAAAGATTTTGCTAATTAATAATAAGCAAATTTATCAAGAACAACCCTGTGATAAATCTATTTTTTCTTCTTTTTAAAATTAATTAATTAATTAATTTTTAAATTTAAATTTTATTTTATTTATTGTTTATTTAATAACAGACTTAGAAATAAAAGCAAAATTGTTAGAACTAAATTTAAATTTAAATTTCATTTTATTTATTGTTTATTTAATAACAGACTTAGAAATAAAAGCAAAATTGTTAGAACTAAAGAAAGAAATGGATACACCATGATCATAATTTGGTACAAGGAAAGAGGTATACAGTTAGACAGAGAATACAGATTATCAGTATCAGAAATAAAAGTGTGAACATTACTATATATCCTACAAATAAGAAAACTCTATGAAAATACTATGAATTTATGTCAAAAAATTAAGCAATGTAGATGAAATGCAAAAATTACTAAGTACAACTTGCCAAAACTAAAGCAAGAGGAAAAGATTTTTGATAACAAAATATCTATTAATAAAATTGAATTTGTACTGAAAATATCTTTACACAGTGAAATTGCAAGCACAGATGGCTTCATTGATCAATTAAATTAAGTTAAGCATTTAAGGTAGAAATAATAACAATCTTATTTCAGAAGAGGGAACAATTCCAGCACATTTTTAAAAGTCCAGGTTAAATGATAGCAAAACCTGACAAAATATGAAAATTATAGATCAATATCCCTAATGAACATAATCACAAAGATCATTAACTAACATAGCTAATTGAATCTAGTAGTACATATAAAAGATAATTCATTATGACAAATTTGACTTTATTCCAGAAATACATTTGGTTTATCATTTAAAAATCAATCCATTATTAACAGAATTTAATATATATATAATAATCTTACTAGATGCAGAAAGAATATTTATTTGAGAAAGAAAATTTAATACACATTTGTAATAAATGCTCCATTAAAAGTGACTACTGCAACCTTACTGAACTTTTCTGCCCTTTTAAAATTTCAGGATTAGCTCTTTGTATATACCTATGTCTGGATATTGTATCGCTTTACCTTCCCACAATAACTTCATGCCTCAAATCCCACAAAAATCCTGGGTGGCACAGTTGTAATATATTTGTGCTATTCAGAGAAGGTGGACTTACTGTCTCCAAAAGGACCAACAGACTGCACTGTCTTAGTGGAAGAAATAACAGCAACATTTCCAAAGAGGAAATAAGACCAGAGAGCAAAAAGAATATGTGTCTTCTTGAATCTAGCAGCATAACAGTCATTTCCCAATTTGTATTTATTGTCAACTGACCCCTGGTGATTTTCTCTTAATCATAAACCTCTCAATTTTTAGAAAAAAAATGAGATTTCTTTATCCAAATTGTACAGATTAAAACAGTGTTAGTAGGAACTCAGGAGCAGCTGGGAGGAAGTTCAAGTACAGGTCAGCATGCAGCCTAACAGCTAAGATTTCTACTTATTTGCCTAAATTAGGAGCGCATTAAAAATCAATGTACTATGATGTGAAATGGCAGTTCTGAGTCTTGTACACAAACAACGTGCGGAAACATGGACAGGGTGTTGGCTTACAGATATGATGTATTCTGAAAGCCCTGACAAAGGCTTGCAAAAATGAAACACGAAGAGTTCAAGGGACTCACCCCTCCCTCAAAGCCTCAGATGAGCTAAGTGGATAGTAAAATGCCCTCATATTGAACTCAACACAGTCTGTAAAACTTATATAGTTTGTAAAGAGGTACTTTATATGATAGCTCCTCAGATAAGGACTGGGGAGAGAGAATGGTTTAGAGCTCACAAGAGAGACAGAGAAAAAGAATGATCAGTGATCCTGATATGTCCAGAAACTGGCAGGAGGAACTTTCTTTCTGATGACTTATTTTGTGCATTTTGCACGTCACTGTATTTATATGTGTTTTCTAAATTGTTAACATTTTTATAACATATCGCATCAATGCCAACCGTTAAGGAGTAACAACATTCCATCTGACCCCAATTTCATATTATTTTTTCCTATGTGTGTCTGAATGATGCATGTAGGTCTCTATAATTTGAGTCTATTCACAGAAACACTGCAGCCGAGAAAGGATGCTAAACAGAAATGATGGATTTTTGTGTTTTATTTTCGCACATAATAGAGGGGTCTCAAAGTTAAAATAATGATTTTAGAATGTATGTTAAAGGTGAAGGGAAAAATACTATTCATCTATACTATTATTATTCAACAGAATATCAAATTTATCTAGAGACTTCTTTTACTGAAGGGAAAAGTACAAAGAAAAGGTACTATAGTATATGGAGTTATCATTACTTAATATCAATTAGCATGTTGTGTCAAGAGAGACCAGATTTTCTTGGAACTAAGTTCTTAAAAACATTTGTCACTGTAGTTTCTCATATCATATATGGGTTAAGTAGTGGGAAGTAGCAATTTATAAAGTAGCCAAAAGTAGTTTACAGAAAAGCAAAGAGATATTTAATATAGCTCCTTCTTATGTCAACCCTCCATAATATTCAAAGTACTGAATTAATGAAGGCCCTTTTCTGTGGGATTCCACTAATTTGTGCTGGGAATGCAGGGTTTTTTTGTTTGTTTGTTTTTCCTTAATTGGTATCTATCTGTATGTAGAAGGAAAACTTTAGACTACACCACTGTAAACAGTATGAGAGTGTCCCTGAAAATTTCTTACTCATCTTTCCTTCTTTGATGTTAACCATCCTAGGTGTATTTGGGTTTAGTCATATTCTATGTGACAGACACACAAAGATGCAAGTTCTGTAAAAGGAAGATATGCAAATGTCGAGTTCAAACATGGCCTGTTGTTCGAGTATTTTTTATTATCTCCTTTTCACTTTTTATGTTTATCAGGTGATTTTTGGTTATAATAGTAATAAAGTTGATTCTTATCTGTAAAAGGAAGATATGCAAATGTCGAGTTCAAACATGGCCTGTTGTTCGAGTATTTTTTATTATCTCTTTTTCACTTTTTATGTTTATCAGGTGATTTTTGGTTATAATAGTAATAAAGTTGATTCTTATGGATTACAAATATTTAAAGAAATATATTTCTGAAAGTCTGGGAGGAAATAAACAGCTTCAATTCAGAGGCTTTAGAAAAATTAGAGAATAATATTAAAACTTGAAAAATTTGAAAAATAATCTTAAAATCTGAGTACACTAGAAAAGGCGGACATATGGCCCTCATTTGTTTATATCAATTTATATAATAATGTACATGTTCATTGAATTGTTGTCTATAGTTTCACTATACCTTAAATATTTATAATCGTTGAAAATAAACACATACGTTATATGTAAATACAGTGCCTAATACATTAATACTGAAGGTATGTGTAATTTTTATAATAGCTTATCTTTTTTTTCTTTATGTGTAATATGTATGTATAGTGTACTTCAAAAATTTCATGGAGAATAGAATTTTTAAAAATGCGAATTTTTCCATGAACTTTTTGAAGAACGCTCATATATTATTTATATAATATATGCATATACAAAAAGAGAAGATACTTGATTACCCATGTTTTGGCTTGTAGGTTTCTTTAGATACATCAACTACAGTAGTTTAAGTATAAAGGACACTAAATGGCAGTTCTTCTACAGATAAAGATTCCACAAAAATAATAAAACATTATTCTCTTTTGAAAGAACACACTTGCTATTTTAGGTCAAATATACAAATTCCTTTTATCAATCAAGGAACAAGTTAGTCAACAATAAAAACTGGAAAATTAGAGGTAAGCATCCAAATTCACGTTACTGTAAATTATAGAAAGTCAGTGTCAGGCAGGGCATTAACTATTGTTAATTCCCAACTAACTGGCACCATTCAAGTGACAGCACCATGATGAAACATAGCAAGAGAGCTTGATACAGTAACCTTTCAGTCTTTTCAGGCCATCAATCTCTTTAGTCAATATAGATGCAACTTCTTTTCTTCTAGCTTCGAAGGTCCAATTTTTTAAAACGGGACTAAGTAATATTCATATTATTTCCTTGTTGACTGATCACTAATAGAGAAGGAAAGAAATCTCATTTCTAATACACTGGAATGATACCGTGTTTAAAGAGTTTTTTCTCAGAATAAAAATCACCTGTATTTGGGATTCACTTAGAATATACTATCAACAGTTTGGAATGTTTTGAATTAAACTTTTCTTTGGGGCAATACTTAACTCTTGCTTTATTTAGCCAGTCACAGCAATTAGAAATTTGTAAATAAAACTGATGAAGAATGTTGAGTTTCCAGCATGGACTTAACATGCATTATCGTACTTATAAAGCAATGTTATCCATAATTAAAATACCACAACTAAATATTTTATTATGCATCAAGTGATCTCAGAAAACAGTCTTAGGCACTATGGCGCTCTATGCTAGTTTTTACCTTCATTATATCAAATGCTATTTCTCTCTTTCATAACAGATTTTCACCATAAAGACTGCTAGTAATTGCACAATGAGTTACTCATTATGAGATGGTTGTAATCTATTCAATAAGCTATTTGTATGAATAGATAAAAAAGCTAGGTTGAAACAAAACTTGAATTAATATCCTAACTAAAGTATATCATAATTTTCTGGTGCTTGACTTATATTTTTATTCTGCAATATTAGACTTGTGGTTGAAACATTCAGTTTTTTAAAAGATTTGCATTCTACCCCATTTAAAGGTTTTTTTTTTTTTTGTTACTCTGGTCTTGGATTAACATAATTTTTAATTGTGAAAATCTCTTAACCCACTCATTTTGAAAGAAATCTGAGTACACTAGAAAAGGCGGACATATGGCCCTCATTTGTTTATATCAATTTATATAATAATGTACATGTTCATTGGATTGTTGTCTATAGTTTCACTATACCTTAAATATTTATAATCGTTGAAAATAAACACATACGTTATATGTAAATACAGTGCCTAATACATTAATACTGAAGGTATGTGTAATTTTTATAATAGCTTATCTTTTTTTTCTTTATGTGTAATATGTATGTATAGTGTACTTCAAAAATTTCATGGAGAATAGAATTTTTAAAAATGCGAATTTTTCCATGAACTTTTTGAAGAACGCTCATATATTATTTATATAATATATGCATATACAAAAAGAGAAGATACTTGATTACCCATGTTTTGGCTTGTAGGTTTCTTTAGATACATCAACTACAGTAGTTTAAGTATAAAGGACACTAAATGGCAGTTCTTCTACAGATAAAGATTCCACAAAAATAATAAAACATTATTCTCTTTTGAAAGAACACACTTGCTATTTTAGGTCAAATATACAAATTCCTTTTATCAATCAAGGAACAAGTTAGTCAACAATAAAAACTGGAAAATTAGAGGTAAGCATCCAAATTCACGTTACTGTAAATTATAGAAAGTCAGTGTCAGGCAGGGCATTAACTATTGTTAATTCCCAACTAACTGGCACCATTCAAGTGACAGCACCATGATGAAACATAGCAAGAGAGCTTGATACAGTAACCTTTCAGTCTTTTCAGGCCATCAATCTCTTTAGTCAATATAGATGCAACTTCTTTTCTTCTAGCTTCGAAGGTCCAATTTTTTAAAACGGGACTAAGTAATATTCATATTATTTCCTTGTTGACTGATCACTAATAGAGAAGGAAAGAAATCTCATTTCTAATACACTGGAATGATACCGTGTTTAAAGAGTTTTTTCTCAGAATAAAAATCACCTGTATTTGGGATTCACTTAGAATATACTATCAACAGTTTGGAATGTTTTGAATTAAACTTTCCTTTGGGGCAATACTTAACTCTTGCTTTATTTAGCCAGTCACAGCAATTAGAAATTTGTAAATAAAACTGATGAAGAATGTTGAGTTTCCAGCATGGACTTAACATGCATTATCGTACTTATAAAGCAATGTTATCCATAATTAAAATACCACAACTAAATATTTTATTATGCATCAAGTGATCTCAGAAAACAGTCTTAGGCACTATGGCGCTCTATGCTAGATTTTACCTTCATTATATCAAATGCTATTTCTCTCTTTCATAACAGATTTTCACCATAAAGACTGCTAGTAATTGCACAATGAGTTACTCATTATGAGATGGTTGTAATCTATTCAATAAGCTATTTGTATGAATAGATAAAAAAGCTAGGTCAATTAGGAGAAAACTGAACTAATCTGGGTAAAGATAATAAAAGGTTATACCAACATGTTAACAATGGTAAATGCTGAGGGTTTGAATTTACAGGGTAAAGAAAAGTGTCCTAAAGGAGTTGGCAGAAAAATTTCACTCTATAATATATAATTCTGCTTAAGGAAAGCAGGTATGCCTTTGGACCCAAGTTCCTTAATGGTGCGAACCCCAAATATCATTCTAGTTGCATAATTACTCCCTATCCAATATCAGGATGAAACAAAATAATTTTCCTCTCCATTATATCCATTTAGTGCTTTTTCCCAACTCCCAGTATCTCTGTTGACAGCAGAAGTACTGACCTGTGCTTCTATATATATATATTTATTTATTCACTCATTCATTCATTCATTTATTAAGAAAAATGAAAGATATGTCTCAATTTTGAAGTAGTAGCCTTACTATTATATATATGTAAAATAGTAGAACCTGTGCTACTAGTGTGTGTGTGTGTGTGTGTGTGTGTAGTTATAATAGTAAGGCAACTATTTCAAAATGGAGATATATCTTTCATTTTTCTTTTTTTTGAATTCAAATGAAATAAGTATCCATATTATTTATTTATTTTTATTTCAAGTTTGTTACTTTTACTTGGGCTGTATCTTTGCCTGAGAGTCAGCCATCCAACTCCCAGATCTTTTTCAAATGAATGTGAAGGCTTCTTTGAACTTACTCCTTCTAAGGAGAATGGGCAGCTTTCTCTCCCCTCCTCATGCCTGAGGAGGCAGCTTGGAGCCAGGCTTGCAAGCAGGGGAAGGTTTTCCGATTAAACAAAGAGGGTGGTTTGGAGTTGGCAGTGTTAGTAGCAGTGTGGTGGTGATGATTGTAATCAGTGTTGATATTGCTGCCAATTTTAATCAGGCAGATTGGAGGTGAGGAGGAGAAAGGGTGCAGCCAGAAAGGTGGGGGAGAGCCTGGACCAGACACACAACCTCTGCAAGTCAAGGGCCTTCAAGCATTTTCATTATGACCAGGAACAAGAAAGAGATATCTCATTGTGACTGGGGATACACATCCACATGTAACATTGAAACAAGAGTTTCAGAGAACAATGATTTTACAATATGTCATGCAGTTTTATATTTTCTGTACTACTATATTTCATATTTTTATAGCTGGCTGGGGCTTGAGAAATTTATTTTATGATCCATCAATGGTTTACGACTCAGTTTGAAAAAAAAATCTTCACTGTGTAGTCTTCTATAGCTTAAACTAAATTGATAGAGTCAAGAAATGCTTTGCATGAATGAATTTCTTGCAGAAACTGATATTTGTACCTGGGGCAATTAGAAACTAGAGGGCAGTGGGCAGCGGGGAGAGAAGCATTTTACCTGTAGAAGCTGGATCCAATCAGTGTACGCCCTGGGGCAAGTTTGGTCTTCACAGACAGGGGAATCAAGCAAGGTACTGACTAAATCTTCTTAGCTGTCTCAGCAGTAAGAGTCTCAATTTCCATGATATTACACCAATACATCTTTATTTACAAAGCTAATCATCTGCATCAAAACAAGATCCTTTAGCTCTCTGATCATTTAATCATTCACTCACTTGTGTATTAACTGTGTGTTTAGTAAGCACGTACTATCTGCCAGACACTGATCCTGGACCTGTGGATGCAATAATCAACAGAAATAAACAAACTGCTTGTTTCTATCCCTATGTAATTTATATTTTTCTTTGGGGGGGGTAGACAATATGCATTTACTAATTAATTTCTGAGAGTGGCGAGTGCTATGGAGACACTATAAAGAAAGGCAATATGATGTATGGGCTTGAAAGATGGTGGGTGATTTAGCAAGGATGTTCAGAATAAGCCTCTCTGAGAAGGAGATGTGTGAGTTGAGACCATGGGTGAAAAACTGAGGTTAGCCTTACAAAGCACTTGGGTGGGGGGTTTTCTCAGAGGAAACAAGAAGAGACCTCAACAAAGGGAGAATCTTGTCATATTTTAGGAAAATGAGATCAGAGGTCAGAGCAGATAGATTTTAGGCAACAAGAGGCATCATGAGACAAAATGGTGCTTAAGGTGGAAGCACAGGTGCCAAGTCCAGTGGGTCTTCTAGACTATGCAAAGGAGAGTTTGGAATTTATAAGAGCAAAGGGAAGCCATTGGAAGATTATGAGCAATGGAATAGTGGAATATATATATATATATACACATATATATATATATATACACACACACACATATATATATGGTGTGTGTGTATATATATATATATATATGTGTGTATATTAACACTTTTGCTCCTGTGTGCACAATAATTGTATGGAGGCAAGACTAGAAACAGGGAGATCAATTAGGAGAAAACTGAACTAATCTGGGTAAAGATA
>NW_007740005.1:16204-19565 GCF_000696425.1 Galeopterus variegatus
CCAACTCCCAGTATCTCTGTTGACAGCAGAAGTACTGACCTGTGCTTCTATATATATATATTTATTTATTCACTCATTCATTCATTCATTTATTAAGAAAAATGAAAGATATGTCTCAATTTTGAAGTAGTAGCCTTACTATTACATATATATGTAAAATAGTGGAACCTGTGCTACTAGTGTGTGTGTGTGTGTGTGTGTGTGTAGTTATAATAGTAAGGCAACTATTTCAAAATGGAGATATATCTTTCATTTTTCTTTTTTTTGAATTCAAATGAAATAAGTATCCATATTATTTATTTATTTTTATTTCAAGTTTGTTACTTTTACTTGGGCTGTATCTTTGCCTGAGAGTCAGCCATCCAACTCCCAGATCTTTTTCAAATGAATGTGAAGGCTTCTTTGAACCATCTGTAATTGAAAATACGATCACCTTGTGCCACAATTGGTAAGGAGAGGTAAGGACAGACACAATGAGGTTTATAATCTTTGATTTATCCACGTTCACTGGTGACACTCTCAACCCGTCCTACACCCCCAGGCTCCACGCTGCAGGGTCTCGTCCTGCCCACACGCAGAACACCCTCTCCACAGCCGTCTACGCTTCAACCACCCTGGCCTTTATCAACTCCTCAAATATGCCAGGCTTCTTTCCTCATTGGAGAAAGGAAAATGACCATTGTGGCTACCTTCTAAGGTGTCTGGAAAGATGAATTACCATAACCTATGTAAAGTGCTCAGTACAGAAGTGCTCAACGACAGCAGTTAATAGATACAAATGGACCCCCATGTAGCAACGTTTCATTTGAGAGATGTGTCACATAATCCTCACTTCCTACACTCCTGTGGAGCAGTGCATTCCGAGCTGTGCGGCTCATATTCCCGTTCAGGACATTTATTCTACAAGCTGCTGGTGCTGGTGCTGGTGCTGGCTGACAGCCCATAGCCCTTGTCCCTCTCTGGGCACTGCCTGCATTTGCAGAGAGCAACCTCACCCACAGTTCAGTTGCAGGGAGCCCAGGCAGTGTGACTCCCATGACTCTGCGGCGTGGGGATATCAAGACCCTCCCCCTTGTCCAGCTCGGGACAACCCAAGAGGGCCATCTGGCTCCAGAGGCAGAGGCCTCCTATGACAGTCTCACAGCCCCACCGCCCCTTTGCTCTGTCCAGCATCCTTCACATTCAGACGTGTTCACACCCAGAGCACTCCCAAGGAACTTCCTGAATGCAAATTTCCACCTGAAAAATCTGCTTGCAAGGAACCTGACCTTTAACAGTTGCTAAACTTGAGGCCTAGCTTTCTCAATTATTTTCAATTTTCAATTCAATATTTTTTCAATTATGCCTGAGTGTTTTTTTTTTTGCCCCTAACATTTTAAATCTTGGTTTCATGTACCCTGCCTTAAAAATGTAGTCAATGAAGTGTTTATATTAGTAAATTAAATATTTAGTTTAAATTCATATTAATTATGTTCCAAGATGCCTCAGATCATCCAGTTGCTACAGGAGTTTTCTCTACCCCAAAAAGTCTACTTTAGATATGAAATTTCAATCATATCCATTTAAGAAATGCACACAAGTAGTAATAATACACATTAGAGTGCCACTGTGTTTGATGTAGGCCAGCCATGGGGCCAGTAAAATTCGGTAAGAGCAGCTCTGCACTTCAACTAGTTATAAGAGGAATCTTCAAAAAAATTGTGGAAAGATTCATAAAGCTTTTAATTTTACTTTGCCATGAACTTTTTGAAGTAACCTCGTATAACTTACTAATGACAGTTATTAGTGAAGTCCCAGTTTTCACAGGTGTAAAATGAGATGGAAAGAAACCAGTACTGTATAGGCTTGGAACAGAAATACTGCGTGAACATGTGAGGAAGGGCATCGTGCCTCTGGAGCTCTTGGTCAGTATGAGGACTACGTGCTTTGGGGACTGAAGTGAGCTGCTGCCCCATGTGACCAAACTTGTCAGAAAGGTTTCACAGATCAATTGGACCTTGAGGTTGGGAATAAGCAGAGAGAAGCATCTCTCAAGGTAGCATTTACGTAATAGCTTCCTTATCAAGTGTAGAATTGAAAAGATAATGCTAAAATGTCATAAAATATTATTTGTTGGCTCATACCAGCTGTTCTTAGGTGGTATTAATGGACAAGTTTAAAACCTGCCTACTGGTTTTTCACAGAGCAAATTCAACAAGTTCAAAGACAATAGCACAAAGTCAGTACTTAGTTTTTTCCTACTGTCTGCTGTAAGTGTTTATCTTATGTTTTCGAGTTATTGGTGCTTTTATATAGAAACATGGAAGTTAGAAGGATACATCATTGTAAGATTAAATGAGCTGTTTTCACATGATTTTAGGAAATTTTCTAGAAAAATAAAGACAAATAATGATAAAGGAGAAAAATACATAAAAAATATTTTTGAAAACCCAGGAGATCGTAGATAGGTATATTTTATATAGTCACAAGTACCAATAAAACATAATAGTTTTTAAATTAAAATGTTTCTATTTTATCATAATTTAATGCAGTACTGTTTGCATTTTTTCTTAAAATTTAAACTCGTTCTTCAAATAACAGGTGTCAGATAAATTCAGTATTAAAAAAAGAATATAGACATATGCAAATATGTATGTGTGTGTATTAGCATGTTTGTGTGTGTGCATGTGTAAGTGTATGCATATTAACTGAGCTCTCTATTTAAGATACAAGAGTGTGAAGAGGTGTCTTGAAAACTTGTTTGTAGGTCTTTTCTCTCCACTTTCAGTTATTACACAGAAACAGGTTGAAGATCACTGAAAGACATCTGTAAAACTAATGTGAGGCTTCTGATCTTTGGCGTTAATTCAGGAAATAGAGGTACAACTGCAGAAGTAGTAGGGTGCCTTATGATGCCAAGAAAAATTTTTATCTTTAAAGGTACTTGTCCGAAAAAAAAAGTATTTGTCCAAAATTAATTATTCTTTCTCCACTTATTAAAGTAGTAGTGTCCACTTACTAGAAGAAATAAGATTTGTTAGTATAGTGTGTAAGTTGTTCTGGTTAAAATTTAGGTGATATAAATTTGGAGAAAAAAAAGAACCCTGATTGAATTATCCAGCCTGAATCATCTTTCATTATATTAAACAATGTCAAAATATTTTTATTAGCAGCATATCTTAAAATTAATTTACCCAGAAAATTGCATCAGCACTATCCAGACCCTTTATATATTTCTTTACTTTTTATTTATCAATAAAACATATCTGTGAGTTCACAAAGAATTTCCATTAAAAATGAACCTTATAAAATCCATAAACGGCAAAACCATTGTTAACATTGCCACAATTCTCTAAAACGTGAAGTCCAGTAAAAATACTTT
>NW_007740005.1:19887-20484 GCF_000696425.1 Galeopterus variegatus
GCAAAACCATTGTTAACATTGCCACAATTCTCTAAAACGTGAAGTCCAGTAAAAATACTTTTGGCGTAGATAAGGTCTGTGAATATGATATGATGTGAAGATAACACACTGAATTGGCATTCATTAATCATAGTAAAATACCCATTAGAATTAAACTGTATGTGTGTTAAGAAGAGGCATTAACAGAATATCATAAACACAAATCACAGTCCTATGCTCAGTCCCTTCTTGAGCTGTAACTTGAGATCCAACTTTTCCTTTAGTTCCTTTTTGTTAGCTTCATAGCTCTTTCTGAGACTGGCCTGTCTGTGGCCCCTTTTCATGACCTGAAATGGTTCTTCATTATCAAGGTTAACAATGGGTAATTGATACTCAAGGGATCTACTGACAACAATTATCATATTTTATTTGATTCTGTTCATTTGAGGAAAATAAAATAAGAACCAGCAATAGAAGAAATGTAACTAATTTTTCAGTTTATTGAGATCTGGGCAAAAATGGGGAGGAATTTTTTTTTTTTTTCAAAAGTGACAGTAATGGCCATCAACAGAGCAGGCAGATTCCATTTATTGAAGGACTCACACAAAAAAGGAATGG
>NW_007740005.1:22291-23419 GCF_000696425.1 Galeopterus variegatus
CCGTTGCCGGTCCCGGTCCGGTACGGGCGCGACACTTAGGGTTGCGATCCGTTGCCGGACATGAAAAAAGATAAAAAGGAAAAAAAAAAGAATAGCTATTATCAGAAAAGACAAAATAATAATAACAATAATAATAATAATAATAATAATAATAATAATAATAATAATAATAACAACAAATGCTGGTGAGGATGCAGAGAAAGGGAAACTCTCATCCAGTGTTGGCGGGAATGTAAATTAGTATAGCCATTATGGAAAACTGTATGGAGGTTACTCAAAAATACTAAAATTTATACTACCACATGTTCCAGCAATCCCATTGCTGGATATTTATCCAAAGGAAAGGAAATTAGTATGCTGAAGAGATACCTGCACCCCTATGTTTATTGCAGCACTATTCACAATAGCCAAGATATGGAATCAATCTACGTGACCAATAACATATGAATGAAGAAATATGGTATATACTATGGAATACTATTCAGCCATGAAAAAGAATGAAATCTTGCCATTGGCAGCAACATGGATGAGCATGAAAGATATTATGTTAAATGAAATAAGTCAGGCACAGAAAGATAAATATTACATGCTGTCACTCATATGTAGAAGCTAAAAAAAAAGTGTGATTTTGTAAGTAGAGATAAGAATTATGGTTACTAGAGTCTACAAAGGGGCGGGAGTAGGGTGTGGTTTGTTAATGGATTCAAAATCACAGAGAAATAGGAAAAATAAATTCTAGCCATGAACTGTAGTGCTAGGCATCTATAATAAACAATAATTTGTTGTATGTTTTCAAATGGCAAGAAGAGAGGAGCTCAAATATTCTCATCACAAAGAGATGATAAATTTTTTCAATGATGAATATGCTAATTAGTCTGATTTGAGCATCACATTATATACGTGTATTGAAATTTAACTCTGTGCCCCATAAATATGTGCTGCATATGTGTTGATTAAAAAATTAATTAAAAAAAAAGAAGAGCATAAAATGATAGGACTCAAAGAGGCCACGTGGGACCCTTAAAGTTAAATTCGGCTCTGAAAACAGGGCCTGACTTTGGCAAATCAAGTCCCTCCAATGTTGTCAGAAACAATGCTTCATTATTGTTTTTTTTTTTTTTTTTTTTT
>NW_007740005.1:24152-32655 GCF_000696425.1 Galeopterus variegatus
TTTTTTTTTTTTTTTTTTTTTTTTTTTTTTAATTGTCCTTTTTGAGACTGGCCGGCACCGCGCTCAGCCAGTGAGCGCTGTGAGTGCACTGGTCATCCCTATATAAGATCCGAACCCGCGGCGGGAGCGCTACAGCCTTCCCAGCGCCGCACTCTCCCGAGTATGCCACGGGCTCAGCCCTTCATTATTGTTTTTGTTTTGTTTTGTTTCATTTTGTTTTTTCTTCAGTTTTCTCAAAAATCTATGAGACCAACTCCAGTCATCTCCATAGTACCCTACCACAGTATACTTTACCTATTTGTATCTATACGCATGACCATGATGTCAAACATGAAATTCAAAAATTGCATT
This sequence comes from Galeopterus variegatus, assembly GCF_000696425.1. Taxonomy (NCBI): domain Eukaryota; kingdom Metazoa; phylum Chordata; class Mammalia; order Dermoptera; family Cynocephalidae; genus Galeopterus; species Galeopterus variegatus. The sequence continues at coordinate 24,504 of NW_007740005.1, forward strand.
TAGTTGGCAAATGCATAGATAGAGCCCCTGGGTTAAAATAATATATAGATAACAATACACAGAATGCTGCCTATGAGTATCATCCTGAGATTGTCTAGTGGGGTGTTTTCTGGATGTTACACCTATTTTTGTGCCTTTTAACAGTGACCAGCTATCCCAGTTTGCCCAAAACCGAGAGGTTCACAAGATTTGAGACTTTCAATGCTAAATCTAGGAAATTCCCAGACAAACCAGGATGAGCTGGTCACCCTACATTTTCCATCTACGTATTTTCTGTTAAGTAGAGATGGCTAGCAATGCACTGACCTGCAGAAGGGGCAACATTCCCCTTGATTTTGTGTCTTCAGAGACAATAAAGGTGTGGGCATTTTAGAAAGGAAAACTGAAGTGAATTTAGCTGTGAGATGTGAAGTACAATGAATTCACAATGTATTTGAGACTCATTCTGCAAAGGACGCCCAAGGGGGAAATTGGCATTTATCTATAATGACCAATTTATGTATTAATTATCATTTTCACAGTGGTAAAAACTCTTGCCACATGAAGATGTAAATTACGTGCACTTCACAATATTGTCCAACATCCTTTGGGGAAAACTCGCTGATACAGTTCCGACCTTAAAAATGAAACTGGAAATATATTAGGCAATAAATTCATGCTTACCAATGTTTACTGCCCAAACTAAATATCGCCACATTAATTAACCCAGTGCCTGTGATTCATTTGTGTGATGACCCGTGGGGGAAGAAGTCCATCTCAATCAGCGCTCAGAGGTCAGTCCTGCAGCCCCTCCCAGTAAGTTGTGACTCCAAGTTAGAGCAGGGCCACAGCTTGGGCTCTTGATCCTGTTGGCTGGAAAACCAAAATGTAAATCACTTTCAATGTTAAAAATTAATTTAAAAACTTTTATAAAGTTCATTTAAATTTGTTTTATTTATTTGGTTGGACTGTTGTGATGTCACACACACACACAAAATGCTCTGTAAGATCATTTTTCTTTTCACTTTCTTGCTGCTCATGTCTGATCTGTCTGCAGGTGTTCCCATGTGGGCCTCCCCTGTCATTCCAACAGTTGGCAGCTTCTGTCCATTTCACTGCTGGCAGCTACTTCGTGGGACCACCATCCTCCTTGGTTATAACAGCCTCCTAACTGTCCTGCCTCCACTTGCTCTACACCACTGGACTCTATTCTATATACAGGTTACAAAAGCATCTTTGTGAATAAAACAGTAGGATTCTCACTCTTCTACTTAAAAGCCCTGGAAGGTTTTGCAGTGTGTTAGGATAATGTCTAAACTTTATCCTGTGACCTGGCCAGCCCCCAGCTTCCTCTCATCCAATGTCACTCCCTGTGGCCCCCTCCTCAACACTACCAGTCCCAGGGACATCAGCCTCTCTGCTTTCTCCTTTAGGTACAGATTTGATCTCTCTTTGAGATCTTTGCCTCGCTCTTCCTCTGACTTTCTGCAAGAGAACCTCCACCTCATCCTCTAACCTTAGCTCCAATGTCACCTGCACAGAAACATTCTCTGACAACACCATCAAAGAAGCCCCAATCGACCCGTACCCTATTACTTGGGTATGTCTCTTAATTGCTCTGAGTTTACACCTTTTCTTCAAATAGAATATGGAATGGGGATGTGAAAGTGGTCGTGGCAGGAATAAATAGGCTGATGAGTCTAAAGTAACATCATAAGCACTCAGCAGATATCTGTTCTCTCCACACCTCATTCTTTCCTCAGCATGATTCTAATTGAACTGAAATCTGAAGGAAATGGTGACATTATTCCTAATTCTTTTTAACAGCAGCTTTTTTTTTTTTTCATTTGGGAAATGGTTCTCCAAAAACTTATGCCCCAACAAATGTAATTCTTTGTCCTACTTTATTAAAATATTTTTCATCTTTATTTTACTTCTGATTCTTCAACCCAAGAGTCCTACTTAAAATTGCAATCAATGTTTTTTGTTCTCCTGACAACCTCAGGTATGTAAATAGTAATAATAATAAATCTTTACATTTGAATAATGAAAATAGGTAAGCAAACAAAATTTTAAAGTAAGAAATGCAAATTTTCCACAGATTTATCATAAAATAAAATAAATCTAAGCTTATTAGGGAAATGCAAATTAAAACCCCATTGAGATACCACCTCAGTCCAGTCAAACTGGCTATAATCAAAAAGATGTTGAATAATCAATGCCGGCGAGGGTGTGGAGAGAAGGGAACACTACTGTATTGTTGGTGGGACTGCAAATTGGTACAACCACTTTGGAAAACAATTCGGAGTTTTCTCAGTTATGGATAGAACTTCCATATGATCCAGCAATCCCTTTCCTGGGTGTATATCAAGAGGAATGGAAATCATCATGTCGAAGAGATACCTGCACTCCCATGTTTACTGCAGCTCTGTTTACAATAGCCAAGACATGGAACCAACCTAAATGTCCATTAATAGATGATTGAATAAGGAAACTGTGGTATATTTACACTACGGAATACTACTCTGCCATAAAAAAGAATGAAACACTCCCATTTGCAACAACATGAATGTACCTGGAGAAACTTACGTTGAGTGAAACAAGCAAAGCACAGAGGTACAAATACCACATGTGCTCACTCATAGGTGGGAGCTAAGACAGAAAGGAAGGCAGGAAAGAAAGACCACAGTAGTGCCATGATCCAACAGAGGGAGGGAGCATTCCTAGGGCTACAAATTGGAGTTGAGGGGAGAGGGGAAGGGGAGGGAGGTTGGAGGATAATTGAGAGGGAGCAAAGGGTACAAAAGCAATTTCTGGTAATGGATATGCCCCCAGTATGAATCTGGCCCCACACATCATGGGCAGGAGGGAGGACAATCAGCTTTTTATCTCATGAATATTTGTAATGCATGCATGCATACATACATATATACATACATACATACATACATAAATACATACATACATACATACATACATACATACATAAAACAACAAAAAATAAGCTTATTGTGTTTTACCCATAAATTCCTAGCAATGATTTTGTTTTAGGTGATATTCTTTAATTTTACATATGAGATTCTACAAGTAATGTTTTACTCATATATAGAAATTTAGATTTTGCAAATGTGACTTTGTTATATCTTTCTAATCTCTATTAATGACTAAATGCAATAAAAATGGTCTCACTGGTTCATTTTATTTATTCAATGCTATTTTTTAGGCATTTTTCAAACCATAAAGTTCAGTTAAGATGTCAAATATGAGTTAGTCCCATCACCTGTGCAGCTAAAACAGTTCCTTCTCTTCTCCATTTCCCCCTTATTCTTTCTCTTCTAACTTCCCTCCCTCTCTCTTTTCTACAAACAGGGCTTTTGTCCCCCAATTTTTTAATACTTGCTATAGAAAATATAATCTAATTCAAAAAGAATAAAGAAAAAAGTGAAAATCATCCCAAGATGCCAAGTGCAAGAACAAAACTTCAATTACTTTTCAGTCTGTCTCTCCTCAGATGCATGCACACACACCCCTGTATAATTTACATGCATACAATCATATTACATGTGCCATTTAAAAACATTTTATTCTAGCCAATAATACATAATGTAGTTCCATGCCAATGTATATAAACGAGTAGCAATAACAGTATCCTTGAAGGGATGTACCATACAACTAAGTGCTAATTAATTATGAAACTTTAGGTGGTTTCTGAGTGTTTTGCTATGTTTCAAAGCAGTATAATTAATAACCTTGCATTAAATCTTTATGTACCTTGTGTATTTATACCCTTACAATAATAAGAGTTAAGAGTTCTGGGTTAAAGTGTATGCTCTAAATTTGATGCACATTGTCAATCTGCTCTATCAGAAGGTTATATGAACAAAACTTCCATATTCCCACACCATAATCAATATTGTGTGCTATGGGTTGTATACCCCAAAGGTTCATGTATCAATCCCCACTGTGACAATGTTAAGAGGGCAGAAAATGCTGCTATGGTAATTGAAAGGTGGGGTCTTAAGAGGTGATTAGCTTGTGACGACTGTGCCTTTGTGAATGGATTGATCTGTTTACGGAGTAATGGGCATGGTTCCAATGGTCTTTTAAGGAGAGTGAGTGAGGTTAGCTCTCTCTTGCTCCAGTCATTCACCATATGATAACCTGTGTCACTGTAGAGACTCACCAAGACCAAGAAGGCACTAACCAGATATGTCTCCTGGACTTTGAACTTCCCAGCCTCCAAAACTAAAAAAAGAAATTTTGTTTTCTTACAAATTACCCAGTTACACATATTCTAAGCAACAAAAGCTAATACACTGTCTGTGTATGTGCACACACATATGTGAATGCAGGACATATGCTAAAACAGTAGGTAACAAGTGCCATAATATTATTCTCACAATTCTTTTATTATTCTGATTATTTTAAATAATGGAAGTTTTCAGTATTTCTCCATATTTCATAATAATTTACTTGTAAAGAATATATGATTACTTACCTTTAATTCTACCTAAATTATTTTGTGAAGTGATTCTCAGAAAACATTTTTTATTCTATTCTTTTCTAATTATCTCAAAGCTACTCATGCAGTCATTTTTTAGTGCTTCTTGAGTCATATATATTATAGTTCTCTTTACATTTTATCTATTTTCCATTTATATATTTGTTCATGCAACAATTTTTTTTTTTGAGTATTGGACATATGCCAGGCACAGTTCTATACCCTCAATAAACAAAGAGCAAAAGATCCCTGGACTCATAGAGTTTATATTCTAGCAAAAGAGAGAGAGAGACAGGGAGAGAAGGAGAGAAGGAGTGAGAGAAAACAAAACATAAAATACACACAAGAAATTTTGAGTATGTTAGAAGTTAAAACATACTGACCAGCAAATAGAGGCAGAACAATTTCAAAAATTGTCAGAAGCAGGTTGCATTGTTAAATAGGGCAGTTAGGTGGGTCTCACTGGAAGGTAAGATTGGGACAAGACATGACTTGAAGAAAGTGATGAAGCTAAAGGAATAACGGGGGAAGACATTTCTAGCACAGGGAACAGCTAGAGCAAAATTCTATGACAGGGCTGTGCCTTATGTGTTCCAAGATTAGAAAAAAAAATCCTACACCATAGAGGATAGAGTTGTGCAAATTATCATCACACAATGATTTGCCTTCATCTAGATTCTCTGTAATCCTGTGTCTAAATCCAGCGCCACCACGTACGGGGTCTTTCTGACTTTCCAAAAGAGACTTTATCTCTTTGTGCTTCAGTTATCTCAATGAGAAAATAAAGATTTTATACATACTGACCTTAGTGTGTCAGTGAGAGCAATGAATGAATAAATACATGTAAGACATTTAAAACCATGCCCAGCATATTGTAAGAATTAAAGATGGGTTAGCTATGGTCACAGTCATCATGGCTTACACCCCTACCCACATCAGTACCAACATTTCCCACCTGACAATGACTACTTCTGTTAATACCAAGTAGTTGAATTTTGTTTGTTTGTTTGTTTTTGTTTTTACCAATTGTCTGCCTCGACATTTACTCTAGGTTGGTTGGCTAGGTTGTCAGATGTGCATGGTTTTCTTTTCAGCCCTCAGATGTCTGAAGTGGTAAAAATGTACCTAGAGCCTTGGGAATCTATGAGGTGTTTTTTGTTTGTTTGTTTCTTTGTTTGTTTGTAGTAGATGCTATTAAAATCTTTGTCCTGGAACCATTCTACCAGGTTGGAAGTGTATACAGATTAATTATATATGCACTTCCAGTTGTGTATGGGGTGAAATCCTAGTGTTCTCAGCCTTCCAGTTTGCTTTAATAAAAGCTTTTCTTCATTTGTTTGTACAATGGCTTGTCTATTTTCATCCCTAACATCCCCTCCATAAAGTACGTTTTTTTCTTTCTTGTGATGCTCCTGTCGAGATGAATACTTTTTGTAGGTCATTTCACCTTCTACTTCCAATTCACTTCCATAGCGCTTCCTTAAATGGCAAGTGGGATTCCAACTGGAGCTATTTCTCACTTGGGATTCCGAGTAATTTTTATCTGTCATGGTAAAAATAGGCTGACAGTGGTAAGGTGAAATTCCCGTGTTTCTGTGGCCCACCATCATTTTTGGTTTTGCCCACCAAATTTACACCTATGAATGAAGGTTTGTTTGTTTGTTTGTTTGTTTGTTTGTGATTCTTCCCTATTTGTTAATTCTTCGATTTTCTTTGTACTATATAACACTGTGCTCTCCTAAAAGGAAATCCGTGGGTGGGTTCCTAAAATCTTCTTCCAGTTTGTTCAAAATTATTATTGATGCTCTACCTTGAAGTTTGTGGTATATGCTTGGGACCTTCCATATTCAATATTTATTACATATTCTGAATAAGCACTATTTTGTTTATTTTAGTCAGAGGATTAGAATACTAAAATCAAAACGGAAAAGATGTTCAGCATTAGGAACCCCTGAGTAATTAATTCATCTACATTTAAAAACATTCACCAAACTTAGATTTCAATTCTTTAAAACTAATATCATATATGTATTTTATTAATGATATGTATTTTATTAATATAGTTTAGATATATTTGTTCCCCCAATCTTTATCCCCCCAAATCTCACATTGAAATCTGATCCCTATGTGGCAGTATTGGGAGGTGTTTGGGTCATGGGGGAAGGTACCTCATGAATAGATTTATGCCGCCTGGGGAGAGGTGGTAATGAGTAATTTCTCACTCTCTTAATTCCTGTGAGAGCTGGTTATTTAAAGACCCTGGTACCTTCCCTCCCTGTCTCTCTCTCTCTCGCTTCCTTTTGCCATGTGATCTGCTTGTACCCGCTGGCTCCCTGCCATTCTCCACCATGAGTAGAAGCAGCCTGAGACCCACACCAGATGCAGCGGTCCCAGAATCTTGAGCCAAATAAACCTATGTTCTTTATAAATTACTCAGTTTCAGGTATTTTTGTTACTGCAACACAAAAATGGACTAATACATTTATATTTCCTATTGTGTTGAGGTTTGTAGTTTTTAAGTTGAGTCTTCTCATGTTGTATAATACCAATTCATTTAAATTCCATTTTTCTACATAAATACTGGGTGATAAATCATAAGAACAATATTCTTTCCAAATCATTGATTACCATTTTGAAATTCTTTGGGGATAGAACATTTGTTATACGTTCTGTTAGCTACTATTTGTGTGGCTTTTTGAATTCCAGATTGTAAGAGTCTCACAGGCACATGGCTGCAATTTTGATCCAAGTTTTGCTTTGCCTTTACCATATGGTCTACACAATGACAAGCAGATATTTTAGGGAAGAATATACAGGTGTATTGATTCTTTAGTGAGCAAATGAATATTCTTCTATGAAACACTCCATTTAATAGTTTGTCAACATGTAAGTCTTCATTGGAAGGTATCATGCAGTAAGCACATGTTGAGTCAAAACCAGTATATTGGTAGCTTTCCTAGCCCATCAAATGGTCTAGGTTGACCATCTGTCTTCTACCAAGGAGAAGCCTGGTCAAGGGATTCTGGAAACTTGGTCCAATTCTAGTTTGCTTTACTGATTGGCCTAGTGAGAAGTCATTCAATTTATTTCGTTCTTAATTTCCTTAGCTTGGCATGTAAAAATCAAAGGCTGTCCCTAGGCCTTTCCTGTTGAGCACTCTGAACTTCTTTCTCTGCAGTATGATAAAAGTTAGAATCAACCAATATGTCTATTCAGGGAATATTTAACTGAATATATACTTTGGTATGCAGGCTGGCCAAAATAGTAGCCAAGTTGCTAAGATCTGAGATATATACAAAGGCCTCTTTGCTTTTAAAAAAAATCACACCTCCCAGCATGAAATTATAAACTTCCCACAACTATACTCACTTTTTATAGGCCTCTTCTGATGTATACTTTCACTCAGAGGCTGGCATAGTACCAGGCACCTAAGAGATTACAGAGCACAGAGTAAGTTCTTCATAAATACCGAATGAATGAGAGAATGGATGAATACAGAAATGTTAAGTGACAGAGTAATTCTGTAACATTAGACCTCAGTAATTTAGGTTCTTACACTCGCTAGAGTAAATAATTTAGGTCCTCACATTTACTTACACAAATTTCTTTCAAAACAGAAATAGAGGTCATCATCTGATCAGTATTGGGAAATTAAACTTAAAACAAAAATAG
>NW_007740006.1:0-1672 GCF_000696425.1 Galeopterus variegatus
GAATCCATTGTGCCAGAGCTATAAAATAAATAAATAAATAAATAAATAAAATATATATTAATGTATTCAAGGAGATGAACCTTATATCGGTAACTTGTTCTTAAATAGTTCAATAAAAAATATTTATACAATTCTTGCAATTTTTAAAAAATTAAAAAGTAGAAATGTGAAATATATAAATGAAAGTGTGGTAGCTTCATTGGAAAATAAAGTCTTTAATGTAGGCTGGGTTGAAGGCAATAACATTTGGAATGTATCTGCTCAGATGTTCTTAAAAATGTTATTTGTATTCAAAATTCACTCTTCTCTTTTTTATGATTTCTGGAAGATCAATAGCTAAGAAGAAAAACCATGAATAAAATGAACCAAGAACAGACTAAATAAATATACAACTGAGACCGTTAGTAATAAGTCATGTTGCTATCAAGGACCCTCTGATTTGATGTGATGAGAATGGGGCTTCATCTCTGTGGTGTCCTTCCCCCAAACCTGTGACTCCAGTCTAATCATGAGGACACATGAGAAAACACACATTGAGGGACATTCTCCAAGATGCTCTTTGNTAGTAATAAGTCATGTTGCTATCAAGGACCCTCTGATTTGATGTGATGAGAATGGGGCTTCATCTCTGTGGTGTCCTTCCCCCAAACCTGTGACTCCAGTCTAATCATGAGGACACATGAGAAAACACACATTGAGGGACATTCTCCAAGATGCTCTTTGAAAGTGTCAAGGACATGAAAGACAGACTGAGAAGCCATCACAGATTAGAGGATCCTAATAAGAAAGATATCTAGATGTGATTGGCATCCCAGATTATATCCTGGAACAGAAAAAGGACATTAGTAGGACTAGTATGATCTGAATAAAGTCTGTAGTTTTGTTAATAGTATTGTACTGATGCTATGTACTTAGTTTTGATAAATTTAACATGGTTATGTGAAATGTGAATGTCAGGGAAGTTGGGTGAAGTGTATGTAGAAATTCTTTCTACAGAAAGAAATTCTGTACTTTCTTTGGAACTCTTCTGGAAACCTAAAATTATTTCAAAACAAAAAGGCACAAAAATATATATGCATAGAAAAAACCAAACTTCTAGAAAATATTTAATCGTTTTCCTTCAAAAATGCAAATATAAAATACTAATAGAATATATTTATAATTATTAGCCAAACCTATATGAGGCTCTACTATTTTCACCTATAATGAAAAGAAAGATATACAGACTCAGTGCATTACCAGAAATAACACAAACAGGTTTGTATTATTTTTCTGGAGCCCAGAAGATAGTATAAATGTTTTTTACCTTCCTCTCAGCCTTTCTTTAAGGGCTGAGCCCAGCTATTTTGTATGGAATTCTCTCTCTCCTTCCATTGTTTCCTGCCTTTTTCTGTTGGATCTCTGTGTCATCCTGCAGCTTCCCCTTGCGTTCAAACCGGAAGGCTCATTACCCTGGGTGCTCACATTATTTAAATTCAAAAAACTAATAGGCCACCTAAATATATCTTTTGCTAATTAATTTTTTTTGTCTCTGATAGCATAATTTTGAGGCATATTTACATTATGGAAGATCTTCTCCTAGGAGTGAGAACAGGAGAATTAAAGGACGTGATAGACATCATCCTGTCACCAATGTGAATTTCCTTGCTGGGTAGGGATTGGCCCAGAATTG
>NW_007740006.1:3342-5051 GCF_000696425.1 Galeopterus variegatus
TCAAATTTTTGTCAACCATGAGATTAATGAACGATTATAACATTTCTTTTAAAAGTCATTCAGTTGCATGTCCATCAGGTTTACACCAATGTAAAATATATAAAATTTTCATATAAAGAAGACAGGAAGGTAATACACAAAACTGAAGATACGAAATGTCTTGGTAAGGTGTGATTATGGGCAACTCTGTCTCAAAATTGAAACTTACAGTAAAATAATTTTCTTCCCATAATATAAAGATGTTCTTTTCTTTTTTAAAAAGAGAAATGAAGGCAGGAATTATGAGTTTTTTGTTTGCTTGTTTATTTGTTTTTTGAATGGGACAGAAGAACACACTGAGCAAAACCATCAAAAACACCTGGCTGTGGCTGTTCCAGTGGTCTTTAAAATATGGAGAGGTTGTATGTCTCATAGGGCCTGGAGGGACAATTCTTGAGTGTTGTAGCAATCCATGACTAATGGCAGCCTGCTTTTGGTGCTGAGCAGAAATCTCTTTGGCTCAGAGCAAGTAATGAAGATTTTATATTCTCCATCTTCTGCAAGGAGTTGCAGTTTTTTTCTCGAGGTCAGGTCAGAGAGCATCCTGATGGTGAACAGTCCTCTGAGGGCTTTCCATCTCAGCAATAGTATATAACCAAGTAAAGCTGATAAAAAAANAAAAAAAAAAAAAAGAATTAGAATTTTATATTCTAACGTAAACAAAACAAAACAAAACCCAAAATCAATGTATGCCCCGAATCAAGGAAAACAAGCAGAACCCAAAATACAAAGAAACAACATTACAAAGACAACTCTGGAAAGTTAACACCCAGTAAGCCTGGAAGGAAGTTGGGAAGGATGAAGAATTGCATCCCTGGGACTGGGGCGTGCTCAGAGAAACTGGCTCACGGGAATCGCTGGAGGCAGGGTAAAATCACTCAGCTTTTTTGGAAAGCAACTTGAAAATATGCACCAAAACTCATTACCGTGTTTGATCCTTTCAACTCAACCCTTCCACATCTATGAAAGAAGTCTAATTAAATCCTAATTCAAAATATGCAAAAATAAAACCATTGCTTCCTGATTTGTAATTGTAAAAATTAGAGTTCACTTAAAGGTTCAATAAAAGGAAAATGACTAAATAAACCTAATAGCATATTATTAAGGCATGAAATATGGTAATTGTAAAGATGAAAACCTTTAGAAATGTGGAAAAGTGCCCTCTCAAACTGCACTGTCCAGGATGGTGGCCTCTAGTCCCATGTGGCCTTGGACCACTGGAAATGAGGCTTGTCCATTAAGATTTGCTGCAAAATTAAGATAGATACAGATTTCAAAGACTTAGTAAAAACACAAGTGAAATATTTTATTAATAACTTTTATATTGAGTACATGTTGAAATGATAATATTTTGGACCTATTAGGTTAAATAAAATATATTCACAAAATCAATTTTACCCATTTTCTTTAAAATTTTGAACTTACAAATTTGGCTTGCAATATATTTCTATCGGAAAGTACTGGACTAGACTATAAGCCCCTTGAACAGGGTTTGATTCTTGGCTATCAGTGCTGGTCTAGACTATAACACTGTTGAACAGGGTTTGATTCTTGGTTATCATGTGAACCAAATGTCCGTAAGAATCCACAGCTCACAGTTTTGTGCTCATCAAATTTTTGTCAACCATGAGATTAATGAACGATTATAACATTTCTTTTAAAAGTCATTC
>NW_007740006.1:6821-8547 GCF_000696425.1 Galeopterus variegatus
TAGCATGTAAGACGGCTATAAGTACTAAATGGAAAAACAAAGCCAGAAGTGAGGACAAGAGACAGTTGTGGGAGAGTAGTCTGCAATTTTACACTAAGTGGCAGGGAAGGCCTCTGAGGAGATGGAATTTGAGTAAAGAAAGACCTAAAGGAGTGCTTGCTTCGGCAGCACATATATGAAAACTGGAGTGATACAGAGAATATTAGCATGCTCCCTGAGCAAGGATGACATTCAAACTCATGAAGCATTCCACATTTTAAAAAATTTATATGGAACCAGAAAAGACCACAAATACCCAAAGCAATTCTGAGAAAAAATAAAAAAGCAGGAGGCATCACACTCCCCCACTTCAAAATATATTACAAACCTATAGTAATTGAAACAGCATGGTATTGGCACAAGAACAGACACATAGACCAATGGAACAGAACAGAGAATTCAGAAATAAATCCACAAACCTACAGACAACTGATTTTCAACAATGGAGCCAAGAACATACATTTGGAAAAGGATAGTCTTTTTAATAAACAGTGATTGGAAAATTGGAGATCCATATGCAGAAGAATGAAACTGGACCCCTTTCTCTCACCACTTACCAAAACAATTCCAAATGGATAAAAGATTTAAATGAAAGACCCAAAACTATTAAACTTCTAGAAGACAACACAGTGGAAACACTTCAGAACATAAGATTGGATAAAGATTTTATGAATAAGACTTCTAAAGCACAGGAAACTAAAACAAAAACAAACAAATGAGATTGTATCAAGCTAAAAAGCTTTTGCACAGCAAAGGAAACAATCAACAGAGTTGAGAGATAGCCTGCAGAATGGGAGAAAAAGTTTGCAAACCATGCATCCAACAAAGGATTAATACCCAAAGTATGCAAAGAACTCAAACAACGTAATAGTAAAAACCAAATAGTCTGATTTAAAAATGGGCAAATGACGACTATTGTGAATGGGCAGGCTTTCTTGATTTCTCTTTCTGCTTGTTCACTATTGGTNAGAGAGCATCCTGATGGTGAACAGTCCTCTGAGGGCTTTCCATCTCAGCAATAGTATATAACCAAGTAAAGCTGATAAAAAAATTCCAAAATAAACAAACAGTGGGTGCCTATGTGCCCTCAGAGATCAGCAAATCTGAGCATGCAAACTGCCAGTGTGAGGAGCAGATAAAAGTTTTTCCTTCTAACATCCTATTGCATTAAAGAGAATGGAAGCTCGAGTTCATGGTATTTGGAAAAACAAAACAAATCAAAAAGATAAAAACTTTGTCTAGAAAAGCAAAGTGGCTCTCAATGAAGGCCAAGTGAAGTCTCCAACCATTAAAAAATGTTTAGGCTATGACAAATTTTATTGATTCAACAGATATTTGTTGAGCCCCTATATTGTGCTAGGTCTGGTTTTCAAGGTGGAAGATGCAACAGTAAGCAACTCTTATAAAATTCCATGCCTTTACAGTATTTGCCTTTTTGCAAAATAAATCAAAGTAATAAACAAATATACAAATGAATATATAGCATGTAAGACGGCTATAAGTACTAAATGGAAAAACAAAGCCAGAAGTGAGGACAAGAGGCAGTTGTGGGAGAGTAGTCTGCAATTTTACACTAAGTGGCAGGGAAGGCCTCTGAGGAGATGGAATTTGAGTAAAGAAAGACCTAGGAGTGCTTGCTTCGGCAGCACATATATGAAAACTGGAGTGATACAGAGAATATTAGCAT
>NW_007740006.1:8859-18954 GCF_000696425.1 Galeopterus variegatus
CCGGTCCGGCACATTTCACTCCGTTTCTGTGCTGTTTCTGCTGGCTTTCTTGGCCTTTCTTGTCTGGGCTGCTCGCTCGTTCCCGCAGCAGGGCTTGGGTGCTCTCAGGAGTCTCGAACCTGTTGTTGCTTGTTTGTCATTGTAGGATCATTGTTGAAAGAGTTATTCGTTTTTTGTTGCTCTTGGAAATGCAATTAGTACTCTGGTGTCACAGCGCACACTTCTCAGGATCGCGCTGTCTCCTGGCACAGCCGCTCCAGACCCGTCGCCATCTTCCAGAGTCAAGGGAAACTTTTTTCTGATGCTTTTTGAGAAGACCAAATCTCCAGATTTCAGATCACGCAGAGACTGCTTAGGTGGATGCTTTGGAAATGCCAAAAATGAATGAAATTCTGCCATTTGCAGCAATGTGGATAAGACTGGAGAAAATTATGTTAAGTGAAATAAGCCAGGCACAGAAAGAGAAATGGCACATGTTCTTATTCATATGTGGAAGCTAAAAAAGTTTATCTCATGGAGATAGAAAATAGAATAGTGATTGCTAGAGTCTGATAAGGAGGGTGGGTAGGAAGATGGAGAGAGGATGGTCAGTGAGTACAAAATTGTAGAGAGATAGGAAGAATAAGATCTAGTGTGCTATAGCAATGCAGGGAGACTACAGTCAACCACAAATTACTGTACATCTTCAAGTAGGTAGCTGAGAGGATGCTGAATGTTCCCAACACAAAGAGGTGACAAATGTTTGAGGTGATGAATATGCTAAATACCCTGCTATGATCATGCACACGGTATGAATGTACCCAAATACCACATTGTACTCCATATAGACAAATACTATGGATCAGTTAAGAAAAAAAAATTTTTAAAAAGAAGGGCCGGCCCATGGCTCACTTGGGAGAGTGTGGTGCTGACAACACCAAGTCAAGGGTTAAGGTCCCCTTACCGGTCATCTTTAAAAAAAAAAAGACCTGAGGGTCATGAGGGAATAAAAATACTTAGATTATTTCATAGGAAAACATTTCCAGAAAGGGAATGGCAATTACAAGGACCTTGAAGCAAGAGCTTGCCTGGCATGTTTGAAGAACAGCAGAAAAGCCAGTGAAGCTAAAGCAAGAGAAGCCAGGGGGCGGTAGGAGAAGGGGAAGTCACAGCTGTATTGTGGGTCGAGTTGTGCAGAGTCTTCTAGGTCGTCACAAAGACTTTTGCTTTCTGAGTGAAATGGGAAGGCTGTAAGACTTTGAGCACAGAAATAAGATGATTCACTTATGCTTTACCAGGATCTGAATTTACAATACTTAAACAGGGAAACTAGTTTGGAAGCTTTTGAAATAAAAAAGAAATTATAGTGGCTTGTATCAGGGTGCTGATACTGGCAAATGTGACAAGTGACCAGACTCTGGATACAACTAAAAGACAGATCTGATTGGTTTTGTTGATTCACTGGGTATAGGGTGTGAATGAAGTAGAGGAATTGGTGATAACAGATTTTTGGGCCAAGCTACTGGGAGGATAGGCGGAGGATGGACAGAGAGAATAAGGGCAGGGGTACAGGCCTGTAGTGGATGTGGAGTTAGGAGCTTTTCAGTATTTTCCTGGAACCCCTTTGATTTTCTCAGTGAAGTAGGAAGTAAGCACATCAGCTGAGACTGATGATATAGAGAAGTGTTGGAGGTCTGAAGAGACAGGAAAAACTATGAAATAATTGTCTAGGAGAGCGAGGAATAAATAACTAGGAAAATAGAGTAGACTCACCAGGAGTGTTGAGGACCACATTGAAGTTCATCATGAATTTACATCAACACTATCACGACGGTTAGATGCTTTCCTCCAGCTATGGGTATAGGTATAGAATAGGCAAAGAGCTGTACTCGGCCAGAGTTGGGGTTCAGTCAAGTGAATATGTTGATAATTGATGTAATTAATAAAACTTTAAGCCCCACATTTACATTTTATGTCGAGGCAAAGCAGAAATTGGTGGTGGTGTGATTTTTTTCTCCCTCAGATTCAGTTTTTCATTTAAAGTCTGAATCTCTATTCAGAAAAAGCCCTGAGCAAACTTGAGAAATGCAGCAGATTTCTCAGCATTCTATTTGCTCCAATTTCACCCCCACACAGGGGTGTACTGGAGCCTGCCTGTACTTGCTTAGGGAGCTGATTGTTAAATTTTCAGGAATTTTTGCAAGCCAATTGTTAAAGACAGCTTAAATTTGGGAATGGTGGGAGTATTTACACCATGGAAATCAGTAAATACTATAAATCTTCAGGGAACTGGTTGTTAAACACAACACTCCTGCCTTTTTGGCTCCTCTATCTTAATTTTTCAGCTTTAATGCTATTGTTTTATTGTCTGTGCTAGCTTGGTATCCATTGGTAGGAACTGCTAAGGCTTGCTAAATATGGACACTCACTTGTCTTTAGCCTCTCTCCTTCCCCACCTGCTCCTTCTACCTGGCTGAGCTCATTAATTTATACTATTGTGCTAAAAATACAAAAGGCTAGAGGTCTTTCAGATAATTTGTGACCTTTTAATGGAGACTTTCTGGATACAAGAGCCTCCTAGAGACTTTGCTGATTAGATTTTCAGCACTGGTAAAAGTCACAAAGAGGCA
This sequence comes from Galeopterus variegatus, assembly GCF_000696425.1. Lineage (NCBI taxonomy): Eukaryota > Metazoa > Chordata > Mammalia > Dermoptera > Cynocephalidae > Galeopterus > Galeopterus variegatus. Next base: position 11,469 of record NW_007740006.1, read on the forward strand.
GCACCATGCTGTACAGGTAGGGAAGAAGGTTGGGTCTGATGGAAACTTTCAGCGTATTGCAAAAATACTTCCCAGTCATTCTCATTCTGGCAACACAGAACTGCTGTGCACACTGATCAAATCCACTTAAAGAAGTTGTTCAATTCCTATTAACTTCCGCTGTGCCCTTTGTTTTTCCTGCTCATTTATCATCAGTCACAGATCAAGTGAATATTGATTTGATGTGCTATGACCATATACAGGGAGCTGGAAGAACGCCTGTGGTAGTCCAGATCCTCTGAATCACGTATGTGATAGTTCGGCTCTGCAACAAGATGAATTATGGGAACCTCGCACTGAATTTGTGAAAACATCTCATGATTCTCCTGTTTATACCTACTCCTCCTTTAGCAGTCCACAGCTCAATGAATGTCTTCACCTCTGTCCCAGGTGTTCATGCAAGAAATCTGAGCCTTTCTTGATCCTCTTTTTCCTCTCCCTCCTACTTTTCACTGGCTACTCACATCTTAGCTCCCAAATAAATCTGGCCTTACTGTGTCTACTCTCTCCATGTCTATGGTCATCCTCTTAACTCAAGCCATAGTTAGCTCCCTCCTGAACTGTCAGCTGAACTTCCTAATTGTTTTTCTGTTATTCCTTCATGTTCTTCTGTGATCTATTTCAAGCAGCAAAGAGTACATTATAAGAAGCATTAAGTTTTGTCCATGCTATACTTTTAAACTCTGCTTGTTGCATTCCAAGTTCTCCCTCTGTGACTGTGCACCCACATCTCAAGCCATTGTGGTCTCACTTACTAGCTTCATCCCTGCTGACATTCTTTTGTTTCTTCTTAGTGCCAAGCTCCTTCCTGAATCAGCCTTCACAGTGGATGTTCTCTCTAATAGGAATGCTTTTCTCTAACCTCTTCATCTGCCAAATGCTCCTCTCCCTTCAAGTTTAAATTTATATGGTATTTTTTTTGGAGAGGTTTTCCTTGACCCAAGAGAAAAGTTAAACTGTAAACTAGTTTCTCAGGACTCTAGAATTCAGAACATGTGTTAAAATTGTAATGCTATTTATATTTTTAAGGTCTTTTGATAATGGCATCTAACTTTATATTTCTGAGCATTCTAATTTGTGTTTTGTAATCCTAATAAAAGTAAGGACCTGTTTCTCTTATCTATCACCTGTATCTCTGTGCCTTTCATGGTGCTTGGCACAGAGTAGGAGATCAATTAATTAAGTAAATGAGTGAAGTACAAAAAGAGAAGAAACATTCTATTTAATATGTAGGGGAAACAGAGATTGAGGAGAGAGGTGGGGCAAGGTGGCAAACTAGAGATGCCCAGGGTGGATTTCTCCCCTAGAAAAGGACCAGAACAACTAATAGACAGCTAAATATTGAAGGGAGCATTGGTGGAAGAACGTAGGAGTGCAACAGGAGATTAGTGAGATCCCTGTTGGGCATAAAAGCCCAGGATGGTGGCATAGAAAGGAAAGAGAGGTACGTGGCCTCAGCCAACATGTCTCCAACACCCAGATTGATGCAGGAAGAATTTTCCCTTGTGGTGAAAAGGTGGGCAGGGGACCCATACCAACCTCCATCCTTACCACAAAGGCCTGCAGATCTTTTGGCAGGACAAGCCTGCAGCCAAGTGTGGGGAGCACCCTAGAATATACAACTGCATTGCTATAGAACACTGGCACAAACTGTGCACTCCCCACCTCCCACGCTCATGACCCAAGCTGATGCAGGACAGTGCCATCTTCAAACAAAAGCCATATGGAGTGCATCCTGCCCTAGGGCCAATAGCCACTGTGCTTCCTCAGCCTTAAGGTTCTGCTCTTCACCAAGCACACTCATGGGAGGGGCTATAACACCCTGATCCCAGAAGACTGAAGCATGGGCTCACAATGTTTGTGACTCTAACTGCAGTCTGAGAAGCCAACCCTAGTCCAGCTGAACTGACACATCCCCACATACCTAGCCAGAGATCAGATAGGCACACTCTCCTCAGGGGGACACCCCCCTCTCCTCCCTGAGGAGTTGTGTGTTCCTGAGACTCCAACCTGGAAAAACACCTCATGGGTCTCTACCCTAACAAATACACCCTCTGGCTACTGGAAATAAAGTGCACTTGCCCCTCTCAGAGAAGCAGCCAGGCGGTTCCATCCTGAAAAGCCTTGCCAACAGTCCCAGAATAGGCTGCACTGGCCACTTCACTGCAGGCCTGCCTAGAAGACATGCCCACTGCCCAGAAGTGGCTGGACTTGCCGCTTCACTTCAGGCTTGCCTAGTGGCCCTGCCCACCACCCAAGAAGTGTCTAGAAGGATTCTCTCACTGCCGCCCAGCCTAGTGTCCTCACCCACCTCCCGAGAAATGGCTCAGCAGCTCTGCCCTTGGCAGAGGAAAGAATGACTTCATATTGGGCCCCAAGAACTGGCATGGCAGAAGGGCCACAGGCAGATTTGCACTCACCTAGCTGAGCCAAAGTGTACCTACAACCTTTGCTCAGATAAACAGCTCAACTATCACACCCCTGGAAGATTGGCCACCAACTCTTTGAGCCATCATGTGCATACACATCTGAGGAGAAACAGTTGGGTTGGTATGCCCCTGGAAGTCCCACCCCTGGTCAGAGAAGCAAAACAATTACCTGGCCACTGGAAAACCAGTCCAGAGACCCTGATATGCCATATGCCCACATCCCCACCTGAAAATCAAGCCAGTAACTGCATCACTAGTGAGCCAGCTCTTGAGATGGCTGATCCACAGGGTGCAAGTGCACACCACCAGTCTGTGAACAAACTCAGCAACACCTCTCCCAGCAAAGCTGTGCCACCACCACCACAAATATGCAAAGCATAGGTCTCTGAGTCACTTGCAGACATAGAAAAGTGGATAACAGCTGAAAAAATTAGGCAGTCTATGCTACTCCATCCTTCCAGAACAAAGCCATTGCACTGTACCCAATCAACACCCTAAGATGCATTTGCAGGTGAGTGTCTTTTCCCATGCAAGCCACTCTAAAAATCTCAAAAAGGTGACTGTTCCACCAAATGCACAGATATCAATGCTGGGAAATAAGAAACATGAAAAAACAAGGGAACATGATAGTACCAAAAAAGATAAAATAGCACTCCAGTAACCAATCCCCAAGAATTGGAAATTGCCAACTTGCTGAAAAAGGAATTCAAATTAATGATCTTAAAGAAACTCACTGAGATACAAGAGAATACAGGCAAATAGTTCAAGGAAATCAGAAAAGCAATTCATGATCTGAATGAGAAATTCAGTAAAGAGATAGAAATCATTTAAAAAAATTAAGCAGAAATCTTGGAGCTGAAGAATTTATTGAATGAAATAAAAATACCTGTGAGAGTCTCAACAGCAGAAGAAAGAATTTCTGATCTTGAAGACAGCAGTTTTGAAATAATATTGGAAGACAAAAAAAAAGGAAAAAAAAAAGAGAGAAGAATGAATGAAGCTTATGAGATCTATGGGATACTATTAAGTGAACAAATATTAGAATTATAGGCATTCCAGAAGGAGAAGAAAACAAAAAAGACAAAAGACATAGAGAACCTACTTAAAGAAATAATAGCTAGTCTTGGAAAAGATGAGAACATCCAAATCCAGGAAGCTNAGACCCTGATATGCCATATGCCCACATCCCCACCTGAAAATCAAGCCAGTAACTGCATCACCAGTGAGCCAGCTCTTGAGATGGCTGATCCACAGGGTGCAAGTGCACACCACCAGTCTGTGAACAAACTCAGCAATACCTCTCCCAGCAAAGCTGTGCCACCACCACCACAAATCTGCAAAGCATAGGTCTCTGAGTCACTTGCATACATAGAAAAGTGGATAACAGCTGAAAAAATTACGCAGTCTATGCTACTCCATCCTTCCAGAACAAAGCCATTGCACTGTACCCAATCAACACCCTAAGATGCATTTGCAGGTGAGTGTCTTTTCCCATGCAAGCCACTCTAAAAATCTCAAAAAGGTGACTGTTCCACCAAATGCACAGATATCAATGCTGGGAAATAAGAAACATGAAAAAACAAGGGAACATGATAGTACCAAAAAAGATAAAATAGCACTCCAGTAACCAATCCCCAAGAATTGGAAATTGCCAACTTGCTGAAAAAGGAATTCAAATTAATGATCTTAAAGAAACTCACTGAGATACAAGAGAATACAGGCAAATAGTTCAAGGAAATCAGAAAAGCAATTCATGATCTGAATGAGAAATTCAGTAAAGAGATAGAAATCATTTAAAAAAATTAAGCAGAAATCTTGGAGCTGAAGAATTTATTGAATGAAATAAAAATACCTGTGAGAGTCTCAACAGCAGAAGAAAGAATTTCTGATCTTGAAGACAGCAGTTTTGAAATAATATTGGAAGACAAAAAAAAAGGAAAAAAAAAAGAGAGAAGAATGAATGAAGCTTATGAGATCTATGGGATACTATTAAGTGAACAAATATTAGAATTATAAAGGAAAAAAAAAAGAGAAAAGAATGAATGAAGCTTATGAGATCTATGGGATACTATTAAGTGAACAAATATTAGAATTATGGGTATTTCAGAATAGGCATTCCAGAAGGAGAAGAAAACAAAAAAGACAAAAGACATAGAGAACCTACTTAAAGAAATAATAGCTAGTCTTGGAAAAGATGAGAACATCCAAATCCAGGAAGCTAAAAGGCCCCAAATAGATTCAACTCAATAGGGCATCTCCAAGACACATTGCAGGCAAACTATCCAAAATTAAAGACAAAGAGAGAATTCTAAAAACTGGAAGAGAGAAACATCAAGTCACTTATAAGGGAATCCCCATTAGACTAACAGCAGATTTTCCCTTGGCAGAAACTCTAAAGGTGAGGGGAGAATGAGATGATATATTAAAACTATTGAAAGAAAAAAACTGCCAGCCAAGAATATTATACCCAGCAAAGTTATCTTTCAGAAATGAAGGAGTAATAAAGTCTTTCTCAGACAAGTGAAAATTAAGGGAATTTGTCACCAGCAGACTGACCTTACAAGAAATGCTTAGGGAAGTCCTACATCTAGAAGAGAAAGAACAATAACAACCACCATGAAAATACCTGAAAATATAAAAATTACTGGTAGAGTAGATACACAAATTAGAAAGAGAAAGGAATAAAACCATATTAGTACAGAAAACTACCAAATCACAAGGATAAGCATTAAGAGAGGAAGAAAAAAAACAAAGGATACACAAAACAATTAGGAAAAAACCAACAAAATGACAGGAGGAAGACCTCACATATCAGTGATAACCTTGAATGTAAATGGATTAAATGTTCCAATTGAAAGACATAGACTGGCCAAGTGGATAAAACAAACAAATAGACAAACAAACAACAAATGAAAAAAAAAACTCCCCATCCATATGCTGCCTATAGGAAACACCTTACCTACAAAGACACACATACACTAAAAGTGAAGGGAAAGGAAAAGATACTCCATGCAAATGGAAAACAAAAATGAGCAGGAGTCACTATGTCTATATCAGATAAAACAGACTTTAAATCAAAATCTGTGCGAAGAGATAAAGAAGGGCACTGTGTAATGATAAAGGGATCAATACAGCAAGAGGATTTAACAATTATAAATATATATTCACTCAACAATGGAGCACTCAGATATGTAAAGCAAATATAATCAGATCAAGTGGGAGAGAGAGACACTAACACAATAATACTTGGGAACTTTAACACCTCACTGTCAGCATTGGATGGATCATTGAGACAGAAAATCAATAAAGAAACAGTGGATTTAAATTGTACCACAGACCCGATGGACCTAACAAACATATAGCATTTCATCCAATAGCTGCAGAGTACACATTATTTTCATCAGCACATGGAATATTCTCTAGGATTGACCATATGTTAGGCCACAAAATAAGACTTAACAATTCTAAAAACTCAAAATCATATCAAGTATTTTTTCTGACCATAATGGAACAAAACTAGATATTAATGACAAGAGGTTGTGAAACTACACAATTACATGGAAATTAAACAACATGCTCTTGAATAACCAATAAGTCGAGGAGAGATTAAGAAGGAAATAAAAAAAATTATTGAAACTAATAAATAAAGAAACACAACTTACTGAAACCTATGGGATGCAGCCACCGCAGTATTAAGAGGAAAGTTTATAGCAATAAACACTACATCAAAAAAATAGGTTTCAAATAAATAGCCTAACAATGCACCTCAAGAAACTAGAAAAGCAAGAACAAATTAAACCCACAATAAGTAGAAAAAAAGAAATAAAAATCAGAGCAAAAGTAAATGAAATTGAAACTAAAAATACAAAACAAAAAATCAATCAAATGAAAAACTGGTTCTTTGAAAAGATAAACAAAATTGACAAACCATTAGCCAGACTAACCAGGAAGAAACCCAAAAGTACCCAAATAAATAAAATCAGAAATACAAATGGAGACATTACAACAGATAGCACCATAATATACCGATCATCATAGACTATAATGAACAACTATATGCTAATAAACATGAAAACTTACAGGAAATGGATAAATTCCTAGACAAATATGCTGTACTGTGACTGAACCAAGAAGAAACAGAAAATCTAAGTACACCAATCACAAGTAATGAGATAGAATCACTAAAAAAATATCTCCCAACAAAGAAAATCCCAGGACTAGATGGCTTTACTGTTGAATGTTAACAAACATTTAAAGAAGAACTAATACCAACACTTATAAAAGTATTTCAAAAAACTGAAGTGGGTGGTATTCTTCCAAACTTATACAGCTAGGTCAGCATTATCCTGATACCAAAACCAGGCAAGGACACAATAAAAAAAGAAAACTATAGGCCAGTATCCCTAATGAACACAGATGCAAAATTCCTCAAAAATACTAGCAAACCAAATCGAACAGCACATCAAAAAGATTATATACCATGATCAAGTATGATTTATCCCAGGGATGCAAGCATGGTTCAACATATGCAAATCAATAAAATTAGTACATCACATCAAATGAATGAAAGATAAAAAGAATATGCTCGTCTCAATAGATGCAGAAAAAGGATTTGATAAAATTCAATACTCCTTCATGATAAAGGCTCTTGACAAATTAAGTGTAGAAGGAAAGTATCTTAATACAATAAAGACTGTATATGACAAACCCACAGCTAACATTATACTGAAAGGGGAGAAGTGGAAAGCTTTACCTCTAAGAACTGGAAAAAGACAAGGATGTCCACTCTCACCACTTCTATTCATTATAGTACTGGAAGTCTCAGCCAGAGAAATTAGGCAACAGAAAGAAATAAAAAGGGCATATAAATTGGAAAGAAGGAAGTCAAGTTGTCAATGTTAACAGATGCCATGATTTTATGTAGAGAGAAACCTAAAGACTCTACTCCTAAACTCCTAGACCTGATAAATTCAGTAAAGATGCAGGATATAAAATCAGTATACAAAAATCAGTAGCAT
>NW_007740006.1:19897-26803 GCF_000696425.1 Galeopterus variegatus
AAAAAATGGAAAGACATCCCATGCTCATGGACTGGGAAAATAAATATCATCAAAATGACCATACTACCCAAAGTGATCTAGATTTAATGAAACCCACATAAAAGTACCAATGACATGCTTCACAGAAATAGAAAAAAAAATCAAAAATTTATATGGCACAACAAAAGATGCCAAATAGCCAAAGCAATCCTGAGAAAAAAGAACAAAGTGCGGGGTATCAGACTCCTTGACTTCAAAATATACTACAAAGTTATAGTAATCAAAACAGCATGGTATTGGCACAAAAACAGACACATAGACCAATGGAACAGAATAGAGAAATTAGAAATAAATCCACATGCCCAATGATTTTTGAAAAAGGAGCCAAGAACATACATTAAGAAAAGGACAGTCTCTTCAATAAATGGTGCTGGGAAAATTGGAGATCCAAATGCAGAAGAATGAAACTAGAAACCTATCTCTCACTGTACACCAAAATCAACTCAAAATGGATTAAAGACTTAAATGTAAGACCCAAAACTATAAAACTTCTAGAAGAAGACATAGGGGAAACACTTCAGCTCATAGGTCTGGGCAAAGACTTTATGAAAAATACTTCAGATCCAGAGGGAAGAAACACAAAAATTAACAGATGGGATTATATCAAACTAAAAAACTTCAGCACAGCAAAGGAAACATCAGAAAAAAAAGACAACTTGAGAATGGGAAAAAATATTTGCAAACTATACATCCAACAAGGGATTAATATCCAGAATATGCAAAAAACTCAAAAAACTCAAAGGTAAAAAACTAAATACTCTGATTAAAAAATGGGCAAAGAAACCAAATAGACATTTTAAAAAAGAAGACATACAAATGGCCAACAGGTACATGAAAAAATACTCAACATCACTAATCATCAGAGAAATGAAAATCAAAACCACAATGAGATAGCATCTTAACCCAGTTACAATGGTTATTATCAAAAAGATAGAAAATAACAAATGCTGGCAAGGATGCAGAGAAAAGGGAAGTCTAAAGCATTGTTAGTAGAGCTACTATAGAAAACAGTGTGGAGGTTTCTCAAACAACTACAGATAGAACTACCATATGACCCAGCAATTCCATTACTAGATACATATATACAAAGGAATGGAAATCAAGACATTGGATATATTATCACTTTCTTTCCCTTCTAATTTGCAGTCAAAGTAATCTGTTTCCCCAGTGCAGGCTGTTTATTTTTTTAAAGAGTTTTGTTAAGATTTTTACTACATGGACTTAATTATGTAATTACATAACAGATCTGGTAACTGCTTCAGAGGAACCATTCTAATCTATGAGGTACCTAAGATAGTCTTTAAAGAACATCTAATTACATAATTACAATGCCTAATAGACCAGAATAACAGGTAGCAGAAAAATCTTTGGAGCTATAAGAGAAGACTTGTGGCCTTTAGGGTATATGATATCAGTTATGAAAATAACTACACCATTATGTCATTATGTAACAGCACATAATGGCAAAGGAGGTGTTAATATTGGAGATAATAAATATTATATGCATTTTGCTTTTTTGCCATAAATGACTTCCTTTAATTTTCAAAAAAAATATGTAGAAGCAATTGGAAATACCTTTATCCCATGAGACAGAAAAAACCCGAAGATATTTTAGATACAGGATAGCTGTGACTTTTGAAGAAAATTTTTAAAAAGATAATAAAACATCAAGTTAATTATAAAATCTTGCATATTAATGTCAACACCACAATAATGCATTCAAGATGTCAAAGACAAAAAATTACGTAATAACTTCGTATAGCATACATTATACGAAGTTATACGATGCCGTAAGGTGACAGTAGCTGATAACATTGTATTATATATTTCAAGATAGCCAAAGAAGAGGATCTTGCCTGTTATAATCACAAACAAATGATCAATGTTTAGGTGATAGATATGCTAACTATTCTGATTAGATCATTATATAATGTATGCATATATAGAAACAACAAATTGTACCCCATAAACATGCACAATGAAAAAAAATAAAATTAAAATAAAAAATATGTGGGGGAAACATACAAAAGCGGCATGTAACAGTCCCTTAAATGTATGCTGGTTAGGAATTTAGAAATCAGCTCATCATTTTCAAAGGAGGAAATTGAGCCCAGATCACTTGTGACTTATTCTGCTGTCACACAGCTAATAGGTAACAGAATAATAGACGGCCACAGACACCATAATTATGAGCCCTGTGCTCTCTACAGTGCACAACTCAGCTTTTGTATTTCCCAAGAATACTAAATGATGATGAAGTAACTAGATTTTTATTAAGTCCTTCATTTCCACAGAAATATGGGGAGGGTCATTCTGAAATATACCCCATATCAATTTGGCCAGGTGTTCTGAAAACTCTAGTAATTTCTGATGTAATTTCAAAGGTGAGTTCTACATGAATCCTCTTTCACTAATGACTTTCTTACTCATAAATTTGTCCATAAATTTTGCATCACTTTATATTTGCTGCCAGTCTGCTCTTTGCATCAATGGATTTTTAAATACATATTATCTATTTAGTGAGTATGTGTTACTTTAATTGCTCCTAATGTGCACTGCTGAGGAAAAGAAGGCTTAGAAAGGCAGTCTGAGTGTGGAATGAATACAGGTCTTGGGTCCTGTGTTTGGATACTGACTCCACCTCCAAACTTCAGTTCTTTTTATCTCTAAATTGCAGGGGTATTAATAGCCACCTTCTAATGTAATTGTTGTAAGGTGGAATGAATTAATATGTGGAAAAGGCCTTACACATAGAAACATAATCAATTAAGATTAGTTCCATCTCCAGCCTAGTATTCTAGATTTGGGAACAAATGTGTCTGTTATGATTCCAGATTTTGATCATGAATCTTTCAACTCAAGCTTTTCAAATGGCAGGTCTTGATCTCTTTAGTTTCTATCTTGACAATAGCATCTGCCTTTATATTTCTGACCATTATAATCGTTCTTTTTTGGACTTCTCTACTACTGATGTATCCTTGTAATATCTTACTTCATATTCCAGCGGGGGGCCACCAAAGTTTAATAGGAGGTAGATTAAAGATTTTCAGTGTTTTCATGGACAATTAATTGGTATAAATAGCAAGAAGGAAACTTTCATTAAATTGGTCAACTAGGTCATCCATTTATTTCATAGGTATTTACTGATCACTGCTGTGGATTGAATGTTCCTCCAAAAACTCACTGAAGCTTGATCCCCATTGCAACAGTGCTAAGACAGGTTTGGAAATCTGAGTATGGTATTTGAAAGGTGGGGCCTTTTAAGAGGTAATTAGATTGTGAGGACTGTGCCCTCACGAATGGGTTGATCTGTTCATGGAGTACGGGTGTGGTACTGATGGTTTTATAAGGCTTTATAAGGATTTAGCTCTCACTCTTGCAGTTCTCACTGTGTGATATGCAGGTTGCCAAGACACCCTGTATGTTGCTGTAAAGAGTCACCACCAAGAAGGAGGCACTCACCAGATGCGCCCCAGGACCATAGACTTCCCAGCTTCCAAAACTGTATGAATCCCACAAAGATGAAGGTCCTCACCACATATGCTTCCTCAGCATTAGACTTCCCAGTCTCTAAAACTGTAAGACAATATACGTCATTTCTTGTAAATTATCCAATTTCAGGTTTTCTTTTATAAGAAACAGAAAATGGACTAATACAATCATCTATTTTATACATAAATTAGGGATGCCAGATTTAGCAAATGCTGGGTTTGGAAACCCTAACACAGATAGGGGCTAATTCCTTATAAGAAAAAAAAATTAAGATGTGTTTTTTTATCCCCAAGGGAGTTTTTATGCAAGTTAAGGATGTAAGGCTAGACTTAGAGATAAGTAATGGGGCAATGCATGGAGATAAAGGTTATTAAGTGGGTGGTATATTAGTTTCCCAGGGTTACTGTAACAAAATATCACACATTGGGTGGCCTAATACAAATATTAATTTATTCTCCCATAGTTCTGGAGGTTAGAAGTCTAAAGCCAGGTATGCGCAGGGTTGGTTCCTTCTGAGGAATCTAAGAGAGAATCTGTACCATGCCTCTCTGTAGCTTCTGGTAATGGCCAGCAATCCTTGGCTTGTAGATGCACCACTCCAATTTCTGCCTGTCTTCACATGGCACTCTTCCTGTGTATCTCTTTTCCTTTTCTTATAAGGACACCAGTCATAATGGATTGGTGTTCACTACATGACTTCATCTTAACTTGGTAATGTCTGCAAAATCCTGTCTCCAAATTAGGTCATGTTCAAAGGTACCAGGGGTTAGCACTTCAACGTATCTTTCTGGAGGACCCAGTTCAACCTATAATAGATGGTATGGGTATTGAATGACAGAGTTCAGAGAAGGGGCAATTTTTTGTGGGATAGAATGATGGAAAAGGCCCAAAGCCATGTAAAGGATTAACTTTGAAGGGTAGGGAGACATCATAGGAGAGGAAGAGAAGGGCTTGAAGTAGATAATGAACAAGAGAATAGAGGAAGAAACTCATCTTCCAGGAATAAAGATACTTGCTGTAATCTGCTAAAGACAATAACAATCATGTTGCAAACTCTGAGAAGAGCAAAAGTAATTAAACTTCCTTAGCTCAGAAAAACAAGTGTCATTGTGAGGTAGATTTTATATGTGCCTGAGTTTCCTTTCATTTCGAAAATTCAAGTTTCTCAGTGTTAATTTGGTTTTGGCCCCAGCCCCAGAGATATTAGAGGGTCAAGGCTGGGAAATGGCTAGGGCACCTCTATATCCCTGATGCACTAAGCCCATTATATTAGAACCCAACTTGGGTGTTATTTTTAAAATCAAACATTTTGTAAAATAAAGTGTAAATTGCAAGCAGTTAGGATGTCATTTACTCATTAGAGATGATAAAATTTTCTTACTTTTTTGTATGCATTCATTTAGCAAAGTTAGTCTGGATGAAACAAAGATCAGAAAAAAGTTCTAAACTTCGTTTATTGTGTGAGAAGCCAGTGTAGAAGGCATTCTCAGCTGGGTCTATAATTTCCTAAGTGTGTATCATACTATGTGTGGGGAAAATAGAATAATTTAGTCAGGCCCCGCCCTGCCTTAGGTCCGGTTGTGGGTCATGGAGCACCTTTCTTGTAAACAAGTTGTGTGTGGTTGGGGTTAGCATGCGTGTGCATCCACGTATCTTTTTAGTTTTTGCTATTGTGTGTTATTCGGTTTGTGAAGCAGAGCTGGCCTGAAGAGCTCATGTCTAAAAATAGAATATGTTTACTCTGCTGGCAGCTGCTCAGTTTTTCTTTGGACTTTGCCAGCAGCAGTTGAATTTCTGAGTTTCCCTTTGGACTGCCTAGGTATTAGATGTGTGTGTGCTGAATAAAGACTATTCCTACTTCAACCAAGGCTCCAAGGACCTTTGTGCCAGTTACCTAGCTCATAGACCTGTGTGTGAAGGGTTTGTGAATGAGCTCGAGGGGTCTGTGAGCTCCAGACCCAGCCCTAGCTCTACACTATGGTACACTATAGAATGTGCCATATTTTTGGTATATATGGATTAACGATTTTAGACCTGGCTTTCCAACTTCTTAAAAGAACCAAATGTGGGGCTGGCCCGGTGGTGCACTGCTACAGTGCGCCGCTTGAGAGCGCGATGGCGCTCCCACCGAGGGTNAGCCAGTGTAGAAGGCATTCTCAGCTGGGTCTATAATTTCCTAAGTGTGTATCATACTATGCGTGGGGAAAATAGAATAATTTAGTCAGGCCCTGCCCTGCCTTAGGTCCGGTTGTGGGTCATGCAGCATCTTTCTTGTAAACAAGTTGTGTGTGGGTGGGGTTAGTGCGCATGTGCATCCACGTATCTTTTTAGTTTTTGCTATTGTGTGTTATTCAGTTTGTGAAGCAGAGCTGGCCCACAGAGCTCATGTCTAAAAATAGAATATGTTTACTCTGCTGGCAGCTGCTCAGTTTTTCTTTGGACTTTGCCAGCAGCAGTTGAATTTCTGAGTTTCTCTTTGGACTGCCTAGGTATTAGATGTGTGTGTGCTGAATAAAGCCTATTCCTACTTTAACCAAGGCTCCAAGGACCTTTTTGCCGGTTACCTAGCTCATAGACCTGTGTGTGAAGGGTTTGTGAATGAGCTCGAGGGGTCTGTGAGCTCCAGACCCAGCCCTAGCTCTACACTATGGTACACTATAGAATGTGCCATATTTTTGGTATATATGGATTAACGATTTTAGACCTGGCTTTCCAACTTCTTAAAAGAACCAAATGAAATTCAACTTAAAGAGCAATTCACAGAAGAAAAAGACCCAAATTAAAGGTACAGCCACAGGAAATGCAGGCAGTGGGCTGTTCAGTCTCCTTTCATTCCCCTGGTGTGGCCTCCTCTGAATATGCATATAATTTCTCACATTTCCCCCCTGTAATCAGTCAATTAAATCAATTTTATGCAAATCTCATTTTATGTCAACTTATCTTAGAACTGAGTAAATCACTGAACAGTTACAAGGCTAGAGTTTTCTTCTAGTTGATGTTTCAAAAAAAATCATTGAAAAGAGAGGGAAATTATAACAGTTGGGATGAGCTCTTGCTGATTTGTCATCAATTTACCCCTTTTCACCACTGTTGCCCCTTGTAGTCACCAAACGAGGGGGTACAAATACAGGGAAGGATACTGGGGGGAAGCTCTCATTTTTTTAGTTTACTTACAGTTCTGTGACATTTGTTGACAACAGAGATTTGGGTTCATCATGCTAATGTCCATAGACTTAATTATTTCCTCTTAGTTACTTGAGATTCAGATAAACTGCCACAAGGCTGGGGTCTTGGAGATAAACAAGGTCAGATTTACTCAGTGAGAAAATAAAGGCTTGCCTGCTTTCCATTCATTATACCTTTCCTTAAAAAATA
>NW_007740006.1:27982-30914 GCF_000696425.1 Galeopterus variegatus
CAGTACTAAAAAAACTGTTTACTCTAGAACATCTTAAAAACATATAAAAGAGAAGGGAAAACAACCCAAATTACCACCACTTAAAGGCAACCATTACCAGTACTTTAATTCTTCCAATCTTACTGTTTCTTGCACATTTTATTTTGTATACTACTTACATTTGTATTGTCCTTGAAATGTCATATGTGTGTGTGTGTGCGCGCGCGTGTGTGTGTGCGCGCGCGCGTGTGTGTGTGCATTGGCTGTCTGTTTTTACTTAGTGCTATTCATTAGAAGTGATATATAGCAATATGGTTATAAATGTGGACTCTGAAGGCAGATTGGGTGAGTTCAAATTTTGATTCCCCATTTGTGCAAACTTGGGAAAGTGATACAGCTTCTTTAAACATCCATTTTCTTACCCATAAGATAAATATAATAATCATATTAACTTTAAGGAGCTGTTGGGGAAATCAAACAACATAGTGTATGTTAAGCATTCATATACTATATGTACCTGACATACAACAGCTACTCAATAAATGTTAACTATTACATTTCTCCTATTATTATATAATATTCAGGTACATAATTTTACATAACTACATAAAATGTTATCCTTGGTACATACCACGGTTTGACTATCTGTTCTCATGCTTAGACATTTAGGTTGCTTGTAGTTTTTTTCCTTTACCTTTGTAAATAATCTTAAGATAAACATCTTTGTGTGGAAAGATTTTTCTGTAATTCAGCTTATTTTCTAAATTATCTCAATTCCAAAAAGTGGATTGACTAGGTCAAGAAGAATGAGCATGTCGTCAATTTCTTCCCAAAGAGGTTGTAGCTATCTACATCTCCATAAGCATTGTATGACAGGACTGGTTCAGTTGTGGTGGTATAGATATTTTTTTAAGGAATTTGAACTCATCTGGAATTTATTTGAGAACTGTGGAATAAGTAAGAGTCTAAATTGATTTGCTTCACCATCAAGAAGGCTGGAGTAATTTGTAGGCTCAACCGAAGTGGAAGCTGTTCAGCCACACTACAAATTTTTATAACTATCCTGGTAACTTCTGTGATGTTGCCTCTATCTTATACCCTGCTTTATTTTATTCTCTACCTCCTATACCCAGTTTTGTTTTATATTTGACAAGCGATATAATATATTAGGTGAATGTGGACCATCTGTTTTTCCAAACACAATTCCCCAAGGAACTGCCCTGATATTAACACCCTTTTGTAGCCTCTCCCTGTGTAGTCCTTGGAATATGTTGGATGTGATCCTGCATTGCATGCCTTTTGAGGCCAGGCATAGGAAGACTGGCAGCTTCCACTCTGGTCTCTCAAAATGTACCTGCACTCTCATGGGAAGCCAGCATCACTCTGAAACTACCGTGTTCTGAGGAATCCCAATCTAGCCATGTATGGAGGTCATGTGGAGAGAAATGTCCAATTTTTAGTTTTTCCAATTCTTCCAGCTGAGGCCCCAGAAATATGAATGTAGAAGCCATGTTGGACATCCCAGTGCAGTCAGATCTTCAGATAACTCCTGCCCAGCCACTATCTAGCCATGACCGTGTGAAAGACCAGGGGTGATAACTACCCAGGTGAGCCAGTGAGAGATAATAGTAAATTGCTGTGTTAAGCCACTAAGTTTTAGGATAGTTTGTTATGTACTGAAAGATAAATGGCAGAATGAATTAATACAGAGGAAACACAGCTCTTTGGTGTGAAATATTCCTTCTTTGAAAATTAGCAGGAAGTAAACATTGGAGCTAGCAATGATAGCTTCTGTCAAAATAGAGATATGCTCATGGAAGGCAGCATTCCAAATTAATCGACGATGAGAGTGGAGAAGTGAGAGACGATTAAGAAATGAGCAGATGTGAAGTTTCACACGGGTAGTAAAGAGAATTGGAAGAAGCCTGAAGTGACTACGAAGAATAAGTGGAGTACAATATGCAAGTCAGGGGTTGAGGTGACTTGGAAATTTGTGGGATCTAAGAAATAAGATGTGTTGACAAAGAATGAGTTAATAGCTAAAGACTTTTTGCCTTGACACATTCATCTCTCTACAGATTGATAGATTACTGTTTCTGTGTCATACAAATTATCAGAAGGGCCAACTTTCACCTTATCAACTTTATATTTGGGTAATTAGTAACACGATGCCTCTGTATTTTAGTGCCAATGGATTTTTAAAAAGTATTATCTTCATGAATTTTTGTATATGTACTACAAATTGTATTTTATTGTTTAATTTGCTTGATTTCTACTTTGTAAATGCAATATATGTAATTGGTATTAAGATGATATATTTGGGCCACATAGGATGTGGCAGAATTTAATTGATTTAAATATATACAAAATGACAGCATGAAGAGCTTTTATTTTATTCAGTATTTTAGTCACTCTTTATCTTTCTTGGTGGATCCCAAACCATATTGATTTTATGAGTGTCTCTGAGGAAGGTAGAATAGGAAGTTTATGAAGAGGAAATTCTCTCGAAGTATCACTAATAAAACCATGTATAGGTCAATGTTGTGTACTATTAAAGGGCCAGATCCAGCTCCCTTGAGCTTTCCTTAGACAGATGTAATCCCAATATAAAAATTAGTGTTGAGAGACCCTTACTCTCGACATTGGATATATTATCACTTTCTTTCCCTTCTAATTTGCAGTCAAAGTAATCTGTTTCCCCAGTGCAGGCTGTTTATTTTTTTAAAGAGTTTTGTTAAGATTTTTACTACATGGACTTAATTATGTAATTACATAACAGATCTGGTAACTGCTTCAGAGGAACCATTCTAATCTATGAGGTACCTAAGATAGTCTTTAAAGAACATCTAATTACATAATTACAATGCCTAATAGACCAGAATAACAGGTAGCAGAAAAATCTTTGGAGCTATAAGAGAAGACTTGTGGCCTTTAGGGTATATGATATCAGTTA
>NW_007740006.1:31913-32652 GCF_000696425.1 Galeopterus variegatus
TGTGACTTTTGAAGAAAATTTTTAAAAAGATAATAAAACATCAAGTTAATTATAAAATCTTGCATATTAATGTCAACACCACAATAATGCATTCAAGATGTCAAAGACAAAAAATTAAAAATATTACTTTCATATGTTTTAATCTGGCATACTATGTTTTGTAGGTAATAATTTAAAAAATGAACAATAAAGTGAAAACATGATGGAGCCTTAAAATACTATAATTGCTTTAGCCATATGCTGGG
Organism: Galeopterus variegatus; assembly: GCF_000696425.1. Taxonomy (NCBI): domain Eukaryota; kingdom Metazoa; phylum Chordata; class Mammalia; order Dermoptera; family Cynocephalidae; genus Galeopterus; species Galeopterus variegatus. Next base: position 32,159 of record NW_007740006.1, read on the forward strand.
TGACAAAGGCTCTGTCAAAACCTGGGCACTTCAACAGAAGAAAGAGTAAATTCTAATGTAGGTTTGTGTTCAAACATTTTGGTATTGGAAATATTGTTCTTTAACATCTATTGAGAAATACATAAGCAAACACTAACATTTTGGCCGTATTTTATAGCACTTATAAAAATTTGTTTTGATTTTATGAGAAAGAGACTTTTTTGTTTTGTGTTTTAAAGGATACATTTTACAAAAAATCCCAGATTCTGTAAAAGTATTATATGGTTGAGTATTCATTATTCATTAAAAACTTTATACCAAAATTCATGTTTGATGACAAACCAAACAAACAAAATCAGGATATGCTTGGTAAGTGGTCCTGGTACAAATTTAATCTATTTTCCCTTTGGTTTATATTACTTTTGTTTAGTTGGCATGAAAACTTGTGTATGTGAGCAAAATTCTAACAGTATCTGCCATAGGCCCAGGCTTGTATTCTCTAAGACCACTGGTAT
>NW_007740007.1:0-265 GCF_000696425.1 Galeopterus variegatus
TCTCTAAATCTGTATTCTGCAGTTATTCTACACAGATTCAGTCTTACCAGCAAAGGCATCACTCTTCTCCCCATTCCCCATACTGTGCTCCTATGCTCTTTTTCTTGGTGCAGCAACTGAATTTGCAGGTTTCAGATGAACTTGGATAAAAAGAGAGAACTTGGTTTCTTCTTTGTCAATGATAAAGCAAAGCTTGATTTGTCTTGGTGATGTCCAAGGAAGAAGGAAGCTTCTTCCTCTCAAAAAAATTCCTCAGAAAAGACAG
>NW_007740007.1:5883-6112 GCF_000696425.1 Galeopterus variegatus
AAAGAATAAGGATAATTGGGAGGACTTCCCAAGCTCTCTAGGATGTTACCCACATGGTTTTACTCCTATTCTCTACCCTTGAGGAGGATACTTGATTGGAGATCTTTTCATCTCCAGAAAGCTAATAAAAAACAATGTTATTACAACTGTGATCTGCACCTAAACTTTTCATCAGTCTCTAAATCTGTATTCTGCAGTTATTCTACACAGATTCAGTCTTACCAGCAAA
>NW_007740007.1:11758-12014 GCF_000696425.1 Galeopterus variegatus
AGGATACTTAAAGAAAAGAAAAATTTTATTCTTTTCAGTGAAGGACAAGCAAAACATTGTGGATGGTAATTTAGTATAGAAGGTTCAGCTATCACGACTTCTCCACAGTTTAGGAAAATGTGGGTAAGTCTCTGTACAAAAAGATCATGGAAAAATAAAACTTATATAATAGAAAATTATTCATATAATCATGAGTTACCAGTGTTGGAAAGGATCCAAGTCTCTCACTTCCCTTGTTCTGTTATTGTAGGAGTCT
>NW_007740007.1:14118-14449 GCF_000696425.1 Galeopterus variegatus
CAGCAGGCAAATGAAAAAATAAATGCTCAACACTATTATCATCATGGAAATGAAAATCAAGACCAAAATGAGATATCAGCTCAGTTCAGTTAGAATGGCTATTATCAAAAAGACAAAAGACATCTAGTGTTTTGAGAATGCTGAAAAAAGGGAATCCTTACAAACTGATGGCGGGAATGTAAATTAGTACAACAACTATGGAAACAGTATAGAGGTTTTCCTTCTTTTAATTGTATTTATTATTTACTTAATTCAAAATATTTTAATGTTTACTTGTACATATTTGTGGGCTACAGTGTACTGTTTCTTTTTTTTTCTTCCACCACCTCCC
>NW_007740007.1:17655-17896 GCF_000696425.1 Galeopterus variegatus
CCCACAAATAAGTGAGAACATGTGGTATTTCTCTTTCTATGCCTGACTTGTTTCACTTAATGTAGTTTTCTCTTAGTCTATCCATGTTGTTGTAAATGTTTTTTATAGCAGAGCAATATTCGTTGTATAGATATACCACAGTTTCCTTATCAATTCATCAGATGATGGACATTTGGGCTGGTTCCAACTTTTGGCTATTGTAACTAGAGCTGCAATAAACATTGGAGTGCAGGTATCCCTT
>NW_007740007.1:23351-25220 GCF_000696425.1 Galeopterus variegatus
AAAAATGCTCAGCAAAAATGACCTTAAAAAACAGGGGATCGATAACCTGTGGTAAACTATTAAGCTGTCTCAAACAAATATGCATTATTGATATTTTAGAGGGACCGAAGGGGAGTGAGAATAGTCAAACAATTTGAGGAAATGATGGCTGAAAATTTTACAAAAATGGGTAACATTATAAACCCACATATCCAGGAATCTCAACACATTTCAAGCAAAATGAAAATAAAAATTACACCAACGTATACAATAATTTAATCATTGAAAACCAATAATAAAATGAAAATATTAAAAATAGTAGGAAAGAAAGACGGTGAAATAAGAGGCCCTCTGTTCACATTCCCTGGCAGCAACAATGATTTAACAGTTGTCAACAGATAAAAGTCCCTTTTTGTGAGCCTAGGAGTTCAGATAAGAGATTATAAAACTCCAATAGAGACCAATACCTAGGAGTTCCATTTTGAGAGGGCAGACCTGGATCCAGATGGCAGACATGCCAACAGTGGTCCCAGCTCCAGACCTGAAAACAGCCCTGTCCACCTCTGGACTCAACTACACCCTTGTTTTGTCTTAATTCTGTTACCAAAACCATCTGCCAAGGGGTGCAGAAAAAATCACACACACTAGTGCCTTGAGTGACAAGTCTGCCAAACTTGCTCCTCGATGTGGACCCTGAAACCACCCAGAAACTTAGCTCTATCCCCTCTTAGCTGCCATCTGAGAGCAGCCCTGCCCATTCAGAGACCCAGAGGGAGGCATTCCCGTCTATGTCCCCAGAAGCAGTCCTGCTGTCCTCACTTTCACAGAGGATCCTGACAGCCCTATAACTCAGCTCCCTTAGCTGTGTAACCCCTCTTAGCTATGGTTTGAGAACAGTTTTGCCTTCCCGTAGGTCCAGCAGAAACCACACCAGTCCTTGACCTCAGAGTCAGACCTGCAGACTATGGTCTTTGCTGTAGCTCTGTGACTCATATACAGACCCTTTCAGTTATAATATAATACCAAAAGCACAGGTAACAAAAGCAAAAATAAACAAGCAAAATTATATCAACTGAAAAGTTTCTGCACAGCAAAGGAAACAGCAAAATAAAAAGGCAACCTATAAATTGGAGAAGATATTTGCAAACTGTAAATCTGATAAGGGGTTAATATTCAAAATACATGACAAACTCCTACAACTCAATAATGAAAAACAAATAACCTGATTACAAAATGGGCAAAGGACTTGAATACATATTTTTTTCCTAAGAAGACATACAAATGGCCAACAGAAAACTACTCCAAAAAATTAAAACAGAGACCATTCTCCCAAACTCATTCTGTGAAGTCACATCACCCTGATACCAAAATCAGACAAAGATACAACAAAGAAAGAAAACTACAGGCCAATATCTCTGATGAACATAAACACAAAAATCCACAACAAAATATTAGCAAATGGAATACAAGGGAACATCAAAAAAATTATCAACAGACATGAAGAATAATTATATATTGTAATGATGAATAAGCTAAATATACTGATCTAACTACCACACAGTCTTCACAATTATTGAAAATCAATGTTGAACCCCACATGTATGTATAATAATACACACACACACACACACACATACACACAACATGATAAAGTAGGATTTGTCCCAGGGATGCAAGGATGCACAAATCAATAAATGTGGCACATCAACAGCACACCAACATGCACAAATCAATAAATGCAATACACCACATCAACAAAATCAAGGACAAAAGCCATATGGTTACTTTAATAGATGCAAAAATAGCATTTGACAAAATTTAACATCTGTTCATGATAAACACCCTCAACAAATTATATATAGAAAGAAAATATCTCAGCACAATAAAAGC
>NW_007740007.1:25548-30106 GCF_000696425.1 Galeopterus variegatus
AAGAGCAAGACAATGATGCCAATTCCTACCACTCTTATTCAACATCGTATTGGAAGTACTAGCCAGAGCAATCAGGCAAGAGAGAGAAATAAAGGACATTCAAATTGGAAAAGATGGAGTCAAATTGTCCCTGTTCACAGGTGAAATGATTCTCTCTCTCTCTCTATATATATATAGAAAAACCTAAAAGGTCTACCAAAAAACTCCCATAGCTAATAAATGAATACAGTAAATTTGCAGGATACAAAATCAATACACAGAAATTAGTAGAGTTTTTACACACCAATAGTGAAATAGCAAAAAAATAAATCAAGAAAGCAGGCCCATTTATAAGAGTTGCCAAAAGAATAAAATACCTAGGGATAAATTTAACGAAGGAGGTGAAAGATCTCTACAATGAATACTACAACACCCAGCTGAAAGAAATTAAAGAAGGCAACAAAAGATGGAAAAACATTCCATGTTCATGGATTGGAATAATTAAAGTTTTGAAAATGTTCACGCTTCCCGAAATGATCTACAGATTAAATGCAATTCTCTTCAAAATACCAATGGCATTATTCACAGAAGTAGACAAACAATCCTAACGTTCATATGGAGCAACAAACAAAAGATCCCAAATAGCCAAAGCATTCTTGAGCAACATAAATAAATAAATAAATAAATACATACATACATACATACATACATACATACATGAACGAATGAATGAATAAATAAATAAATAAATGCATACATACATACATACATACATAATAAATAAAGCATTACATTACTCAATTTCAAATTATATTACAAAGCTATAGTAATCGAAACAGCATAGTACTAGCATCAAAATAGACACATGGGCCAATGAAACAGAATAGAGAACCTAGAAATCAGCATACATATTTATAGTCAAGTGATCTTTGACAAAGTCACCAATAACATATACTGGGGAAGGGACAGCCTCTTCAGCAAATGGTTCTGGGTAAACTGGATATCCGTGTGTCAAAGAATGAAAGTAGACCCATATATCTCACCATATACCAACATCAATTCAAAATGGATTAAAGACTTAAGTATAAGACCTGAGTCTGTAAAATTCCTAGAAGAAAGCATAGGGGAAACACTTCAGGATGCTGGGCCAGGCAAACACTTCATGAATAAGACTTCAAAAGCACAGGCAACAAAACAAAAAAGTAAATAAACTATTTGGATTATATCAAACTAAAAAGCTTATGCATGGGAAAAGAAACAATTAACAGAGTAAAAAGACAACCTATAGAATGGAAGAAAATATTTGCAAACTATACATCTGATGAGGGATCAATATTCAGGGTATAAAACCAACTCAAACACCTAACAGTAAATGTGCAAATAAGACAATTAAAAAATGGTCAAAGGAGCTGAATAGACATTTCTCAAGGGAAGGCATACAAAAGGCCAGCAAGTATGTGAAAAGAAAAATGCTNAAATGCAATTCTCTTCAAAATACCAATGGCATTATTCACAGAAGTAGACAAACAATCCTAATGTTCATATGGAACAACAAACAAAAGATCCCAAATAGCCAAAGCATTCTTGAGCAACATAAATACATACATACATACATACATACATACATACATACATACATACATACATACATACATACATACATACATACATACATACATACATACATACATACATACATACATACATACATACATACATACATACATACATACATACATACATACATACATACATACATACATACATACATACATACATACATACATACATACATACATACATACATACATACATACATACATACATACATACATACATACATACATACATACATACATACATACATACATACATACATACATACATACATACATACATACATACATACATACATACATACATACATACATACATACATACATACATACATACATACATACATACATACATACATACATACATACATACATACATACATACATACATACATACATACATACATACATACATACATACATACATACATACATACATACATACATACATACATACATACATACATACATACATACATACATACATACATACATACATACATACATACATACATACATACATACATACATACATACATACATACATACATACATACATACATACATACATACATACATACATACATACATACATACATACATACATACATACATACATACATACATACATACATACATACATACATACATACATACATACATACATACATACATACATACATACATACATACATACATACATACATACATACATACATACATACATACATACATACATACATACATACATACATACATACATACATACATACATACATACATACATACATACATACATACATACATACATACATACATACATACATACATACATACATACATACATACATACATACATACATACATACATACATACATACATACATACATACATACATACATACATACATACATACATACATACATACATACATACATACATACATACATACATACATACATACATACATACATACATACATACATACATACATACATACATACATACATACATACATACATACATACATACATACATACATACATACATACATACATACATACATACATACATACATACATACATACATACATACATACATACATACATACATACATACATACATACATACATACATACATACATACATACATACATACATACATACATACATACATACATACATACATACATACATACATACATACATACATACATACATACATACATACATACATACATACATACATACATACATACATACATACATACATACATACATACATACATACATACATACATACATACATACATACATACATACATACATACATACATACATACATACATACATACATACATACATACATACATACATACATACATACATACATACATACATACATACATACATACATACATACATACATACATACATACATACATACATACATACATACATACATACATACATACATACATACATACATACATACATACATACATACATACATACATACATACATACATACATACATACATACATACATACATACATACATACATACATACATACATACATACATACATACATACATACATACATACATACATACATACATACATACATACATACATACATACATACATACATACATACATACATACATACATACATACATACATACATACATACATACATACATACATACATACATACATACATACATACATACATACACTAACTAAAGAAATAATGTCCTAACTCATAAGTGAGAACTACAAAAGAAATAAAGAATGAAAGAAAGAAAGAAACAATCACAATAATGCTTTGAAATTTCAGAAGAAGAGAACAGAACTGTGGCTGTTATAGGTTGGAGGGGAAGGGGATAGGGATTAGTGAGAAATTGGTTAATGGACACAAAGAATGATTATGTTTTGTAATGATGAGTTGTTGATTATCCTGATTTGAACATCACATATTTTGCATAATTAGGATACCCAACTCTGTACCCCACAAATATATATAATCAATTATATTTCAACAACAACAACAAAATGTGCTCAACATTTTTAATCATTTGGGAATAAAAATTAAAACCACTAAAATATATTACCTCATCCATGTTAGAATGGCTATTATAAAAAAGACAAGTGATAAGAGTTGGTTAAGGTATAAAGTAAAGGGAAGCCTTGTACACTGTTGGTGGGAATGTAAATTTNGACTCCGAATTGCCATAGAGAATCTCCTGAGGCCAAGAGCTGACAATTTCTTTTTAAAGGCATGGTTGTTCTGCAGTGTTTCATTGAACAGCGCCCCCCCCCCTTCGTTTAAAGAAGAAAATCTATAGGCAATTCCATAGGTTTTATTTAAACAAAATCTCATTTAGCATGTTATAAAAGATAATTTCAGCAATTGTCCATGGGGTATTAACAAGAACAATCTTTTTATAATGAATTTAATGAGCGATAATAGTGGGAATTTTCCTTTCCAATCCTCTTCCTTTTACCAACTACCTTGGTTTTCAGCTTCAGAAAGAGGAGGTAATCGGCAAAAATAAGAATCTTTGGGGGTGACCGGNTGAGGGTTGCGATCCGTTGCCGGACATGAAAAAAGACAAAAAGGAAAAAAATAAAATAAAAAATAAAAAATAAAAAAATAATAATAAAATACAGTGATACTGTTTTTTCCTAGTCTCATATCCCTAATGCATGCACAAAGCATTTTAAAGGTTATCTAATAATTTTGATCTTTCATATTTTTTCTTCCACCTTCCCATCCCTACTTTTACCCCCATATCTTATAATGAAAGACTGAATTTATATATTGTATTAGTTTTCTATTAACACATTATCACAACTTTAGAGGCTTAACATGAACTTACTATCTCACTGTTCTGGAGGTCAAAAGTCTGACATGGGTCTGTTCTCACTGGGCTAAAATCAAGGTGCTGACAGGTCT
>NW_007740007.1:32398-32649 GCF_000696425.1 Galeopterus variegatus
ACTGTACAAGGGCACCTCAAAAAGTTCATGGATTTGTATACGTTATACATTCAGTGACTGGGCCAAATCAGTTGTTTTTAAATTGGAGTATAATAGCCAGGTTTGAAGACTCTAAGAACGACTTGAAATTTTAAATAAAAAGTTTGTGTACATGTCTGTTGGGAAAAATAGGAAAATGTCAGGGCCCCTCGGACGTTCAGAACCCTGCTGAGCATTTGCTGTAAATATCCTCAGGTGTTCCTTGTTACTAC
>NW_007740008.1:0-340 GCF_000696425.1 Galeopterus variegatus
CTTAGAAATATGCATATGTCTAATTTAACACTTTCTCTGATATCAAAATATAAAATCGTCTCTGTGTGTGTGTGTGTGTGTGCGCCCTTGTATCAAAAGATGGGAAATGCAGAATTTCAGAAAGACTCCAACCTGTTCTACCAAGATCCTATTCGTGTTAGGTTTTTTGGAGCTACATAATTGGTACTTTTAAGGTCCATTGGGAACAAGAGAGAATTGAGTGGAATAGAATAATGAATAAATTCTGTATTTAAAAAAACCCTGCAGTCTGTTTTATATATAGGCTGCTAATTAAAATTGTTCCAAATAAGAAATCTCTTTCAGGCTTTTCTCTCCCTCT
>NW_007740008.1:1433-9721 GCF_000696425.1 Galeopterus variegatus
AGTGTCCTGTGACATGGAAAAGACTTACTTCCTTTCCATGTCCTAATTCCCATAACTCTTGCCACAGGGCTTGTTCCCATAGGGGTTAGTGGCCTACCATCCACCGCTGATATTTCCAAATAGATGTCCAAAGGGTAAGACAGTTATATACGACCCACTCACATTGTTCCAAATGACCTAGCAGCATCAGAGCTGCCTTGGTTAAATCTGCAAGAGAATCAGAGGTTAGTAAGACATCATCTACAAAATGAAACATTGTAACTACGCTGGGCCTAGTCCATGTAGCTAGGTCCCCAGCCACTAAACCATGACAGATTGTTGGGTTACACAGGTAGACTTTGGATAACACCTGAAAAGTCCAGTGCCTTCCCTCGCAGGTGAAGGTAAGTTGATCTTGGCTCTTAGCTGAGATTGAGATAGAGAAAAAAAGCATTTTCAAGGTCCAGTATGTAATGATAAGTTCCTAGCTGAGTCATCAGCTGATCCATCAAGTCTTGAAACAAAGGCACAGCCTTATGCAAAGGAGGCACTACTTTTTTCATTTCTCGATAATCCATCATTGTTATCCATGTCCCATCAGGTTTCTTCCCTGGCCACACAGGGGCATTAAAAGAACTATGTCCAGGGTGGATAATGCCAACCTTCTCTAACTCCAAGATAGTGGCACCTATCTCTGCATGCCCTCCTGGCAAGTGATACTGTTTCATATTGACCACATGCATTGGCATGGGTAATAACTGTAGATCATGCTTGACGTGTTCCCACAGCACAGTCTTTACTGTCCGTATCCACAGCTGGAATTCTCCAACCATTGCTCACAGGTGTAACCCATAAAGCACATCTATACCCAAGGTGTATTCAGATACAGGAGATACATACACAGTATATACATGAGAGGGCAATTGTTCAATGCTCAGTGGCAAAGACACAGCTTTGACTTTAATCGTCTGTCCTGCATAACCATCAACATTCACTGTGGTCCCTGAAAATTTATCTGGGTTTCCAAGTATCTGGCTACATTCTGTGCTGATGTCCACCAACACCAATACACACTGCACATTTATCCTTGACCAATGTATTACCAGTTCAACATGAGGCCTCCTATTCTCATCTGCCGCCAAAAGGTGAGCACCTCGGCCTGTTCCCTAGCCAAAAGAGAACAGTCCATCCGCCTCTGCAGATGTAGCATAAAATCCGTCAAATATACTGGGCATACCTTGCCACCTGTTTTGGGACATTTAGTGTAATGCTGTTCGGATGCAACTGTTGACACAAGGAAAACAAGATTGCATTTGTTTGCCTGCCAACTTTTTCCCTATCAACTCCCTTTCGTAAGCAAGTTGAACCACATCTGCATGTGGCTGGTCTTGCTCAGTCCCTTCAGGGTAAAATCCTGAGCATTTCTTGGGGATTTAGTCTTCACCACCTTTCAGACCCCTTTCGTTTGTCTCCTCCCCTCTGCCTACCCAGACTGGCCATCATGGTCATAACTCCATGTACGGGATGACCAACGTATGGGGCCAATATAGCCACCAGTGACCCAAAGAACATCGATGGAGCATTTTGCAGCACTGCGTCCCTCGTGTTGCCTGTAAAGCATTCATCATCTGGGCCATGGGTGTTCACATTAAACATGGACTGTCGCATCCCCAGCTCCTGAATCACGTGGACCAGCTCGGCATACATTTGCCCTTTACTCATGGTTTTGGGCAGCTCTCTGGCACTTGTCCACACAGTCCGGACAGCTGCATTCACCCATTCGATCAAGGAGTGGCTGCCTTGTCCCTGTGCATATCTGTGGTTATTCTGTAACCACTGCCTCAGGGACAAATGTGTAGTGATTGAAACCAGCTTTTCCATCTCTTCTCCAGAACACATCACACCATCCACCCCTAGGTCCCACAGCCACAAAAGCCAAGCAGCTAGGGGTTTTCCCTGTTTCTGGAAAAACTGTTTCCCCAGGTCCACCAACTCACCTTGAGTGTAGGGGACATAAGTAGTGAATCGTGTCACTTGTGGATTGCCTACTGGTTGTCTGCCTTGTCTTATGGGCTGCTCATGCTTCATTGTGGAGGGTTAGAAATCTTGATTATCATTTGATTTTTAGAATAGGGTTTTTAGGAAAATACATGTATGGGGCAAAAGCCCTTGGATTAGGAGACGACAGTGTACAGATAGCATGGCAACAGCCCATTTAATCAATTCTAATTAAATAATGTTGATTCTCATTTGATTTTTAGAATAGGGTTTTTAGGAAAATACATGTATGGGGCAAAAGCCCTTGGATTAGGAGACGACAGTGTACAGATAGCATGGCAACAGCCCATTTAATCAATTCTAATTAAATAATGTTGATTCTCATTTGATTTTTAGAATAGGGTTTTTAGGAAAATACATGTATGGGGCAAAAGCCCTTGGATTAGGAGACGACAGTGTACAGATAGCATGGCAACAGCCCATTTAATCAATTCTAATTAAATAATGTTGATTCTCATTTGATTTTTAGAATAGGGTTTTTAGGTAAATACATGTATAGGGCAAAAGTCCTCAGTTTAGGAGATGATGGTTTACAGACAACAGCCCATCTAATCAACTCTAATCACTGCTTAGGCATGGGATTGTATACTTTAATGATTTTAGAGCTAACAGGTGGTTGTCATATCAATCCTGTTAAGAGATTTTAAGAATTGCTGAAGGGAAAGATGTGAAAAAGTGTTCACTAGGGGCAAGCTCTCTGTTGAGGGAAACTTTTGAGATAATTATACTTAGATTTTATCATAAGAATGCAACTATTGCTTATATCATTTAAGGAGAGGTTATACTTTAGATAACGATCATAATTTGACCAACTTAGCTTTTCACTAATTGTACTTTGGAATCTCACATGGTTAATTTTACTGATGTTACTAGTTTCCATTGTTTAAGCTTTACTTAGCCATAGATAACCTTTGTAACACTGCCCATGTCTTTGTGTCCTTTTGTAATAATTGAATCAACTGATTTTTCCTGTGAAACTTCCTTGTCTTTACAATAAAAAACAGAAGCTAACTTCAAATCAGGGCTGGACCCAGTTTTCTCCTTCTAACGGAGGATACGCTAAGGTGCAGTCCCTTCAGGCTTCTCATCACATTCATGATGCTTTGAATAATCTTTTTTTTTACATTACACACTTCAGTTTCTGATGCACAACAGGTCATGTCAGGGGACACACAGTCTCCCCAACTCACCATCGGGTCCCTCATCATCTCCAATGTTGGAAGCAGGAGTGACCTGTTGCTGTATTTCAGCCTCCAGAACAAGTACCCATGCTTCCAGCAAGTCTGCTTTCTGCTGCAAATATCGAAGCCACGCTGCTTCATGGAGTGCCTGGCCCATGTTGACTCACAGTACAGTGAGCAAGATCCAGACCATGGTCAACAAGAAAGTGGCTGCTGGGAACCACATACTTGAAAGTAGCCACATTTCCTCCCCTTTCCAAGGGGCTAGTGGCTCCCTTACCTGCTCAGAATCCTGACAACAATTACACCAATTGTTGGGCTGGATCACAGACCACTCTGCCCCATCCTGTGCAGATCCTGAGTCAGGTAAATGAAAGAAAAAACAAGCAGCCACTGGCAAAGTGGACATGCTTTATTTTTAGATGTGAGCTCTGCCAACCAGCTGTTCAGAGCCACTGCCTTCCATACTGAAAGAGTACACAAAAGTGGCAATGAGCCAAGGGGTACACAAGCACACATGTGCACTAACTCTGCTTTGGCGTGACTTGCTTACAATGGATGTGCTGAATCAAACCCAGCTGGATATCAGGCAAGAGTGCCTGACCAAACCATCTCCATTTTCCTCACACATGGGGTATCAGTGCCCAAGCAGGAGCACATCCACATGGTAGGAGTGGTAAAGGCCAGCCCATTGCAATGTTAGAGCCCAAGTAGGGTGAGTGAGGAGGCTGCCCCTGTGAAGAGGAGACCTTGGACAGGTATTGAAAGCTTGAGCATTCCAAGGAAGGTGTACACACAGCCCAGCACAGTGTCAGAGTCTGAGCAGGAAAAGGACAGCTTCCACGTAGGGAGTGCAGTACTGTTTTGGAGCCTGAGCAAGGTAAGGGTGATGTTGGAAGTAGGGTCCAGGGGCCTGATAGTCAGCCTCAACCCACCCAGTCCTCTTACTAGGTTCTTGACTCTGCCACAGGATAGAATTCAAGATCAGAATCACAGTAGAAAGAAATACAGGTTCCATGGAAAGAATGTGATAGCTCCAGAGACTGAGCAGGGCCCACACCAAGTTTAACACAAAAGTAAGTTCAGTACAGACATCAAGTCTAACAGAAAAGCAAGAAAAACATGCTGAAAGTTCAGTAGCTCAGGCTGGCTCAAGAGAATGAGCAGCTGCTTGCTGAAAGTAAGTTTAATACAAAGTATACACACCTCAGCCAGTGAAGTGTGGTTGCCTCCAGGAAAGTGAGCAACAACCTGCCTTTGGCTGGGATTCATCTTTTATGGTTTCTCTATGTAATGAATATTCAATTAAGGGGGTGGTTCCCAGTTATGTAACATTTAGTCTTGCACATGCTCAGTCAGTCTCTTCCTGGAGCGTGTTCATTGGTCAGATCCTATCACATGCAGCAGGCATATTCAGGAATATTCTGTGCTCCCTATTGAGCATGCCTGGCCACTGGATTTACATAAGCCAGTCCCTTGTAATCTCATTTTCATCTTGTTAATGCTGAAAATAGGTCTACCTTGCAACAGTAGCTTTCCTCCAGGGAAGAGCTCAGAGGAGGGGGCCTGAGACCTCAGGGAGTGGCTGGAAACCCAGAGGTATATCCTGAAACCTAAACCCAGAGAAACCGAGCACCTCTATATCAAGGAGAGTGTCTGCATGGGGAAGGCACAGCATGCAATGTCAGAGCCCTGGAAATCAAGGAGGCAGCAGCTTGGGGGAGGCTGTGATAGTGGAGCTTGGTTGCATACAGAAGGATTAATCGAATTATTAACATACTAAGTGTAATGGAAACCAGATTTGTCACTGTTGGAGAAGGGAGTTACAAATAAGAAAAGGAAGAAAACTAGAATAAGCATTGTGTGGTTAGATTAGAGTTGGACATATCAGTGTGAACTCAATGTTTTTGATGGATAAAGAGAGAAAAATAAAAATGTAAAGATGTATATGTTATGCATGTGTGTGTGTTATATTATAAATATGTATTTATATAGTGTACGTTTGTGCATATGTATGTATATATGAACTCAATGTTTTTGATGGATAAAGAGAGAAAAATAAAAATGTAAAGATATATATGTTATGCATGTGTGTGTTATATTATAAATATGTATTTATATAGTGTACGTTTGTGCATATGTATGTATATAAATATGTATATGCGTACATTTATCCTCTAACTCCACGTGAAAGGATGTGTGAGCAGCAAAACATCTATAACAATGAGCACACCTGGTGCTGAGCATTGACTTCTCAATACGATTCTCCACAAAAAGGACAAGGGCTCCTTGGAGAAATGCTTGTTCTAGGGCTGAAGCACAGAAAATACAAAGCAAACCTAGAATATCTGCTAGTGCCAAAAAGCAAGGAAGTGCTCAAAGAACAAAGAGAATGTGTTAAAAGGAAACAGATATTGACTTAAATGAGCTACTACTGGTTGAATCAGAGGTAATTTGAACATCAAAATAAATGCAGACAGTAACAGATTAAAACCCATTGAATAAAATAGAAAATCATAAATTCATACTAATTAGTTAATTAGTTAAACTACCTAATGAATGAAATATTTGCATTCAAATAACTGCCCACAAAATACATATTGATTACAAAGGGGAAAACAGCAACTTACATTGAGTAACCCTGACACATACCATCTTACTCAAGTAGTTAAATACGACGTCATGCATAGTGGGACAAGTCAGAACTGGGCACTACCTGACAGGATGCAGATGAGAAGAGCACAGCATAGTTTCTGTGATTATTCTTGCCAGAAATGCATAACTAAACCCAATTACAAGAAAACTTTAGACAAGCCTAAACCGTGGAGCGTTCTGTGGTAAATTTAAAAGTGCCAACATGGGACAGTCAAGGAAAGACTGGGGAGTATTTCCAGTCTGAGACATGAACACTACATGTAATGTGTGATTTTGGCACTGGATCCAATTGCCGTAAAATACATCACTGAGACTACTGGTGTAAATTGCACAGATCTGATGATTAGATGATAGGAATGTATCAATGTTAATACCCTGATTCTCATAGTAAAGTGATTATAAAAAAGAACACCCTTGTTTATTGTAAAGTATTTGAGGGCTATGGACATCAGGTTAAGAAGTCAACTGACAAATCTAAACATGACATTCATTAGTCTTTTTTCCATACTGTCAATTTCTATTCATACCCATAAGATTTGGAATATATGTTCATGTCTGTTTTACCATGATGAAACTCCTTTAAAAAAGCAAGTAGAGCTTCACACAACAGAAATCCTGCCTCTTTCTGCTCAACATTTCCTTGATGCTTCCATTCAAAATGGGCCTTCTTAGGTCTCATTGCTCATTTCAAATGGACAGTGTCAAAAGGTTCTCTTAGGAGAGGTATGCTTGGGGTTTTCTCCAGGTTGATTTGGGGTTACAAAATATGACTCTTCTAAAACCTTCTTTTGGAAGAGATTTGGGAGCCTACTCAACAGGAAAAAATAAGCATCCCTGATTTCCTCTCTCCTGAAAATATTACAGTGTGTTACAGCAAACTCACAAGGAGAAGCAGGAAGCAGAGTTTATTGATGCCATCACTGGCTCGGTGAACTCATGTCACAAAGGCTGAGCCCCAGGCACAGTGGGTCTGTCTCTTTTATACAGTTTTTACTTCCCAGTTTTTACACTGGAGCAAAGGGTAACCTTATATGGTGATGTTTTTCTGTCAGGGGTGGAAAGCCCCTATCCAATTAGCCATTGCAGCAGAGTGGGGTGCAGCTGGGCATGTATGATAGTGGGGGGTGGGCACAGCTGGGCAAGCATGGGTGCCTCAGAACTTGTCATGAAGTAATAATATTAAGAAAGGAGCCAAGGAAAATAACTGAATTCACATAATAAGAATATATGATATAATATTATAACATTCATAAAATAAGAAAAAGTGAAGAATCCTTTCTACTGAATAAAAGTTTTAGTCCACAAACCCCTAGGCAGACGGATACAAAACTGCATGATAATATGAATTGTTCTTTAATCTAGTTATCTGTCATTTTAGGAAAAAAATATAACAAAATCTCCAAAAGAGAAGTAATAAAAATGTCAAGAGATCAAGAAACAATGTATTTATTCACTCAATATAGTCTTAGAAATAGCTGGAGAACCTAAAACATTAATTTTGAAAAGAGATTAGATAGGAGACTGTAGCAGCAGTCTTCATATATCTGAGTCAGTACCATGTGGAAGAAGAGACAATTAGGACTAATAAATGAAAATTATAGAAAGACAAATCTTAAAAAAAAGCAAAACTACTTAAAAAAGTAATCAAACCTTGAAATGTCCCAAAATGGAACAGACTACCTAGTTGTAGTGGATTGAATTGTGTCCCCGCAAAACTCCCTGAAGCTTCAATTGTGTCCCCCAAGTTTTATTTATTAGAAACTTAGCCCCTACTCTTACTGTTCACGGAGTAGGAAATCCTATTATGGTAATTGGAAGATGGAGCCTTGAAGAAGTGATTGGATTGTAGGACCGTGCAGTAGTGAATGGATTAAAAATAGTGGTCATGTGAGTGGTCCTGAGGGCTTTATTTTTTCTTTTTCTTTTTTTTTTTTAGCAACATGTAATTTATTTTTTGTTTGTTTGTTTGTTTCTTAATTTTATTTTGCCGATATACAATGTGGGTGATTATTGCGGCCCATTACCGAAATCTCCCCCCCCTCCCTCTCCCCCTCCCTCACAACAAGGTCCTTTCTGTTTGCTTGTTGCATCAACTTCGAGGAATTGTAGTTGTTATGTCTTCTTCCACCCCCCCCCCCGTTGTGTGTGTGTGTGTGTGTGTGTGAATTTATTCGGCCCATTACCGAAATCTCCCCCCCCTCCCCCTCCCTCACAACAAGGTCCTTTCTGTTTGCTTGTCGCATCAACTTCGAGGAATTGTAGTTGTTATGTCTTCTTCCACCCCGCCCCCCGGTTTTTGTGTGTCTGTGTGTGTGAATTTATTCATTTATTTTTAACTCCCACCAATAAGTGAGAACATGTGGTATTTCTCTTTCTGTGCCTGACTTGTTTCACTTAATATAATTCTCTCAAGGT
>NW_007740008.1:10844-11511 GCF_000696425.1 Galeopterus variegatus
GTGTGTGGGTTGATTTCTGGATTCTCTATTCTATTCCATTGATCAGTGTGTCTGTTTTTATGCCAGTACCATACTGTTTTGGTTATTATAGCTTTGTAGTATAGTTTAAAGTCAGGTAGTGTTATGCCTTCAGCTTTATTTTTTTTTGCTTAGCATCGCTTTCGCTATGCGTGGTCTTTTGTTATTCCATATAAATGTCTGGGTAGTTCTTTCCAGTTCTGAGAAAAATGTCTTTGGAATTTTGATGGGGATTGCATTGAATTTGTATATCACTTTGGATAGTATGGACATTTTCACAATGTTGATTCTTCCAATCCAAGAGCATGAGATGTCTTTCCATCTTCTTGTATCCTCTCTAATTTCTCTCAGTAGTGGGTAGTTCTCATTATAGAGATTTTTCACATCCTTGGTTAACTCAATTCCTAAGTATTTTATTTTGGGTGTGGCTATTGTAAATGGCCAGGCTTTCTTGATTTCTCTTTCTGCATATTAGTGGAGAATAGAAATGCTACTGACTTTTGTGAGTTGATTTTGTATCCTGCTACTGTGCTGAAATCATTTACCACCTCCAAGAGTATTTTTGTAGAGGCTTTAGGCTGTTCAATATATAGGATCATGTCATCTGCAAACAGGGACAGTTTGACTTCATCTTTTCCAATCTGGATGC
>NW_007740008.1:11865-19472 GCF_000696425.1 Galeopterus variegatus
ATGTATCAGTTGTAATACCACCTTTTTCATTTCTAATTTTTGTTATGTTAGTCTTCTCTCTCTCTCTTTTTTTTTTGTTAGCCATGCTAATGGTTTGTCAATTTTATTTATCTTTTTTAAAAAACGAACTTTTTGATTCGTTGATCTTTTGTATTGTTTTTTGGGTTTCAACTTCGTTCAGTTCTGCTCTGATCTTGATGATTTCTTTCCGTCTGCTAACTTTAGGTTTGGATTGTTCTTGTTTTTCTAGATCTTTAAGGTGAAGTGTTAGGTTGTTCACTTGCCATCTTTCCATTCTTCTGAGGTGAGCATTTAATGCAATAAATTTCCCCCTTAATACTGCTTTTGCAGTGTCCCACAGACAGTCTGCCTCCTCTCTGCTCTCTCTGCTTCCACTGTCTTGCAATGTGAGATCCCTGAATCACTGTCACCATCACCACATGGACTTTGGGCTTCCCAGAGTCAGAAACTCTAAGCAATAAATTTTGTTTTCTTTATAAATCACCCAGTTCTGTGTATTCTGTTATAAGCAACACAAACAGACTAATATACTAGTCAAGTGATTAGTCCACAGAATAGTCACAGCATAAATAACTGCCTCCTAAAAGTGGAATAAAAATAGTTCGAGTAGAAGGCTGGTCACAGGAATCTATGATGGTTAAGGTCACTTCCAATCTTATAATTCTATAGTTTTATACATTCAAAGCAGTCAGAAATAAGTTAATAACTTGAAAGTTCCCATATAAATGTTATTTTAGAAGGTATATATCACGTGTTTGAGGTTATTATATAAACATGTTCATTTTTTGTTTCTAAGAATAATTTCTCTCACAAAGACAAGCTGTTACCAAACAACATAAATCCCCTAAAATAGACCTGTGAGTGATAAACTCAATAGGAATTATATACTGGAGGGCAGATATTGATTGAAAGGAAATATGTTGGCTTTTGATATATTGTGTTCAATAGTGGTTTCACAGCCAAGTAATATTCATTGTCCTGAAGCTAGTCAATTTCACTTTTCAATAACATGGGCAAAAACCACTTCTTCAATACCTTCATATTGTAGAAGAGTACGTTTGTTTCCTTAATAATCATTCAGAAGGTGACATTCAAGGACAGGTATGTTTGGGAAATCAGAGCATGAGAAATTACATTACACCTTTAAATCATGCCACTGAGTTAAAAGAACAGGTAAGCAGGAGTCTTTATGCAACTTACATTTGAGAACTAGTTTCTATGGTGAAGTACTATGTAGAATGTTATAATTTATCATTGGTATACCAAATTAAGTTAAGATAAGAGTTATGTAACTATGACAACAAATGAACCATCAACGATCTAATTGTCCCATTCTTTTAACGTTTTAATGACAAAACATTGAAGATCTAGACATATGAAAACATATGAATGACTAAATGAATTTCACTCTTTTCATCCGAATATCCATATAATGGTTTTAATATTTCTTTAAGCAGAATTGAAACATCATAATCTATCTATGTATCAGGCATACATTCAGCCATAAATAAATGAAAACTCGTAAGTCCAGAGATGGTGAAGTTGGCAAAAAGATGAAAAGGAAGTAAATTCAGTCCAAAGTAAGAATAATAATTTATGGTCATGAAGGTTTCATGATAGAGGGTACCCATATAACAGAACCACCACTAAGAAGCTGACTAGTCCCCACTATATATGAGCCATAATAGGGATTCATATTTCTGGTAAATTAGTAATAGCCATGTTGGAAATGTACGCTATTTTAACTAAGGATAACCTCAATGTCTCATTGTTCATTAGGCCACTGAACAATTACCTGGTTTACTGAAGAAAGAAGATGGGTAATATCTGCAGAATAGGTTATCCTGTCCACTTGATTTGAGACTCTTTATAGAGATGACTTTTGGATAAATATTTACATAGATATGAAAATTTTATATTTGTTGTTTATTCTAAAATGTCTATTTGTATAACCCTTTCAAAAATTTCTTCCCTAAATTATTAATTTCAAGCCCTCTAGCCTCTGGCTAAAGAGTTTGCTAAAGAGTTCTTAACCCTATGTAAGAACTGGTGCAAGCCCTGATGTCTTTCTCCTCCATAGTCTATAAAATCTTGGTATCATATATTCCATTAAATGTTGAAATACTGAAAGGAACTCTTGAATTTCCACTGGAAAGATACAATAACAGTTCATGATGGACATCATACTATGACATGTATGCACGGAGACCTTGGGGTGCTTGGTCACTTGTTGACCCATGGTCAGGCATTGGATATTTAGCAGAAACCAGCAGAAGAAGGAGAATTTTTACAAAATGAATCTGTTGAAGAGAGTGCAGCCTTTCTTAAAATCACAGAGGCATCCTTAGTAAATCTCTTATCTGGGTCAGTTTACAAGCAGCATATGTAACTCCATTTGCTTGGTAACTAATGTCTAGTCAGTCATAAGTCTCAGTGACCAAGCAGTGGTATGGCATTCTAAACAAGCAGGAAGGACCTATTTTGCTTTGGGATTAAATCAAACTTGGAAGCATTACTGATTAAATTAACCAGAAAGAGATGTCTTAAATGAGTATACACTGATTCTAGCAGGTGTCTCTCAGTGGTTAGGAACCAAAAGTTCCTTTATTTTGAAGAGGTTAACAACAATGTCCTAGACTACAAAATTTTATTTATGTTACAGGTATCTCATGCTATTCCTACCTTATTTGTCTACCACTCTTGTTAGTCATATCTAATCAAGACACAATGATTAAAGCTAACATTTATTGAACTCATTATGAGCCAGATATTTTTTAAAGGTCTGAGAAGTTTAAATATATTAATTGATTGGATCCCCAAAATAACTCAATGTGATAGACACTATTATTAACTACATATTATAGTTAAGGGAAAGTAAGCACAAAGATGTACCCAAGTCATATAACTAATAAGTAGAGGAACTTAGTTTAGACCCATATGTTTTTCTCACAAATTCATATTTATTCCTTTCTTTTTTAAAATGTTCTTTCATGTTATTTTCCTTTCTCTTTTTTTCTGTCAATTTAGTCTACCACATGGAACTTACAAACATATTTCCCTGTAACCATGAGTTTAACTTTGTCTTAGTAAGCACTTCATGGTACCCTACATGGACCTTCCATTTCATTACTCACAAAATGCTAATGACTATAAGACTCATCTTCCTTTACTCCCTACTAGCTCCATTTTAGCTTAAATATCTTAGATTCACTTGAAGAGAATGAGGATACTTCAAAAAATTGGTGGAAATAGAATTAACAGATAATACAGATCTTTACATTAACTTTTTGAAGACCACTCATAAGCAAATTAATTCCAAGGGTACTGCCAGTAAAAGAAAAACACATCAATATTCTTCTGTTGATTAAAAAATAATATATTTACTACCTTGATGTATTGGGAAGATTGTAATAACCCACTAAATATCATTGCAAATAAAAGCTTTCCTCTAAAAGCTCCCAAATGTAACCTTAAGGCCTACCCCAGTGGTGAACGTTTATATATGTCTAGCATGTTATTGAATTTCTCTTACTGTCTCTTTCCTATCATTAGGTATCCCTAACTCTATTGCCTATGAGTATCATGAGATGCAAGACCCAGGTCAACCTCTTCAGTGAACAGCATAAACCACTCCCCATTTCTTCACTTTTCTCTAAATTATACTGTTGACCTTCTGAACAGACAGTAATTTTTTGTTTCCAAGTGGTTTGTCAAGAAAACTCCTGTGATGGATCGGGGATTATTGTTAGTGATAAGTTGATGATAATATAGTCCTTGTCCAGGAATGTCATGTTAAATGCCTGAGTGAGTCATAATAAATTGAAAATCTCTTCTGCTCTTCCTCTCATCGTGTGCCAAATGCTCCTACAGCTGTAATCACGCACTCACCCATTGCTTAGGCAGTGACATATAATTAAAATGGCATCATACAAATAGGATGAGAAAGTGTGAATACCCGTCAAAGAATAACAACTTGTAAAATATTGCAGAGCACATTTTGTTTTGTTTGTTTTAAATTTTAATCAAGCTTGATAAAACAAACGTTTACAAAAGAACAAAGCTATCCATGTTAAAAGGTGAATATCAGCAAATTTTATCAGTGACTATATATTCTATTTGCATTTGCTCAACATTCAAATACAAAAAAACATTTATTGAGAGTTTACTGAGCACTAAGCACTATATACATAATGTGACCCTAGAAAAGGTCAATAATGATTACCACTGGGTGGTAAGCTTTCGTGTGATTTTTAAGTATATATTTGTTAACTCCATTTTTTTAAAATGAGTTTTTATAATTGTTGAAAATCACTAATATTTAAAACTACAACCTTTGAAATATAAAAATAAACAAGGGGTCTTTTATTTCAAACGACATGATCTGAAAACTCCAAAGGGAGCAAAATTAGTTTGTATTTATTAACCTCTTTATAATTTAATGTCTGCCAAAAAATAGACACATTAATATGCATGTGTATTAGTCCGTTTTGTCTTGCTATAACAGAATACCTGAGAGTGGGTAACATAAAGAACAGAGGTTTATTTGGCTTGCGATTCTGAGACAGCTGCATCTGGTGTGGGCCTCAAGCTGCTTCTACTCATTGTAGAAAGTGGCAGGCAGCCAGCTGGTACAAGCAGATCATGTGGCGAGAGGAAGCAAGAGAGAGAAGGGAGGTGCCAGAGTCCTTTTAAATAACTAGCTCTCTCGGGAACCAATAGAACAAGAACTCACTCACTACCCCTACCCCCAAGGGAGAGCATTAATCCATTCCTGAGGGATCTGTCCCCATGACTCAAACAGCTCCCAACACTGCCACATTGGAGAAGAGATTTCCACATGAATCCTGGGAGGACAATAATCTAAACTCCATCAGCATGTTTCTAAATGACAATGCTGTAGGAGTAGGTTTTAAGCCGGGCTAAAATTCTGGCCTTATAGAAAAATGGTGCAACAGAAAAATAACCAAGGTGTCATCTCTCATTAGGAACTCCAAGTCTTTTATTCTCACTGGAGTTGTAGTCATTTTTAACTGAGTGATTATTGACCTTTGGTTCACCTATCTCCAGTAAATACTCAGATATATTGTACTTAGTAAACAAGTAGGTAGATAGCCAGTTTCCAATTACTTGAAAGGGGCCAATAGGGTGTATAAATCTCTGGGAGAAAGGCAAAAGAGAGTTCCTGAAGAATCCAATGGTGTCTTCAATCCTGTCAGGTGGCATCATTGGCATACACAATATAGCATTCACCAGTTATTTCTCTCTAATTATCTAGAAAGCTAACTTCTTGAAAGTATGGCCCATATGCTGGATCAATTGATCCACTGAAACAGGAAATGAAGCTTCTAGAACACCTGAGGTACAGCAGATGGCCTTCCAGTTCCAGTTAAAGCTTGTTTTTGCCTACAGAACAGGACCAGTGACCCCTGAAACTCACCTTGTTGCAACAGGGTTCAGCTATGTGTTCAACAGTATCTAAGGGATGTCTATATCCCATTACTCTAGAAAGCAAATCAATTAATTGAGAAGAAGCAAAGAATATTTGGTAAACTCCATAGATGTATGTATGAACACACACATAAACATCCTAAACATGGATGTTTCTAAGTCCTCCACATTTTAATATTAAATACATTGATAATAGTTAGTCCATACCACCTGTATTGTGGGGAATGCAGTAGAAAGAGAGAGACAGAGGAGAGAGAGAGAGAAAAGAAGGAAGAAATGAAGGAAGGAACAAACGAAGGGAAGGAGGGAAACTTGAATAGGTCTTTTATTAACATCCTTATTTCCTCTGTAACAAATTATGCTGGAATTGTTCAAAATTTCAGAGTAATCTATATGTAGAAATAGTATAATAATAAATAGTTCCTTCTCTATTTATGTGTTCAGTTACTATCAATAAATTAGACAAAGGCAACAAAAATCTACATTGGGGAAAAGATTGCCTCTTCAACAAATGGTGCTGGGAAAACTGGATATCTATATGCAGAAGACTGAAACTAAACATGCATCTCTCACCATACACTAAAATCAATTCAAAGTGGATTAAAGACCTAGGTATAAGACCTGAAACTGTAAAATTACTAAGGGAAAATATAGGTGAAACACTTCAGCAGTTAGGTCAGGGCACAGGCTTTATGAACATGAGCCTGAAAGCACAAGCAGTAAAATAAAAAATAAACAAATGGGACTATATCAAACTAAAAAGTTTTTTTTTTTTTTCCTTTTTTTTTTTTGTCTTTTTTCGTGTCTGGCAACGGATCGCAACCCTCAGTGTCGCGCCCGTACCGGACCAGGACCGGCAACGGGATCGCAACCCTCAGTGTTGCACCCACACCTCGCTCAGCCAGTGAGCGGGGACCGGTCTGTATGTGGGATCCGAACCCTCGGCGGGAGCGCCGCTGTGCTCCCAAGTGGCGTACTGTAGCAGTGCGCCACTGGGCCGGCCCCAAACTAAAAAGTTTCTGCACAGCAAAAGAAACAATTGACAGAGTGAAAAGACAACCTACAGAGTGGGAGAAAATTTTTGCTAACTATGCATCCGACCAGGGACTGATATCCAGAATATACATAGAACACAAACAATTATACAGTAAAAAAATAAATGACCCAATTAAAAAATGGGCAAAGGAGTTGAATAGACATTTTTCAAAGGAAGACATACAAAAGGCCAACAGATATATGAAAAAAATGCTCAATGTCACTAGTCATCAGGGAAATGCAAATTAAAACCACATTGAGATACCACCTCACCCCAGTTAGACTGGCTGTAATCAAAAAGGTGGTGAATAACAAATGCTGGTGAAGGTGCGGAGAGAAGGGAACACTACTGCACTGTTGGTGGGACTGTAAATTAGTACAATCACTTTGGAAAACAATATGGACTTTTCTCAAATAACTACAGATAGATCTTCCATATGATGCAGTGATCCCTCTTCTGGGTATATATCCAGAGGAATGGAAATCATCATGTTAATGAGATACCTGCACTCCCATGTTTATTGCAGCTCTGTTTACAATAGCCAAGATATGGAACCAACCTAAATGACCATCAATGGATGATTAGATAAGGAAACTGTGGTATATATACACTATGGAATACTACTTTGCCATAAAAAAAGAATGAAATACTCCCATTTGCAACAACATGGATGAGCCTGGAGATAGTTATGGTGAATGAAACAAGCAAAGCACAGAGGGATAAATACTGCATGTGCTCACTCATATGTGGGAGCTAAGAGAGAAAGAAGGAAGGAAAGAAAGACCACAGTAGTGCAATGGTCTTACAGAGGGAGGGAACATTTCTAGGGCTACAAAGCAGATTGGCAGGGAGTGGGAAAAGGAGAGGGGGAGAGAGGTTGGGAGATAATTGAGAAAGGACAAAGGGTACAAAAGTAATTTCTGGTAATGGGTATGCCCTCAGTATGACTCTGGCACTCACATCAAGGGCAGGAGCAGGGACAATTAGCTTTGTATTTCATGAACATTCTTAATAAATACATAATTTTTAAAAAAATACTGATTTTATACCTCTAATTGGATGAGCCAAAGACACCACAAATACAAGGTGATAGCCTACCAGA
>NW_007740008.1:20472-28534 GCF_000696425.1 Galeopterus variegatus
AAAAAGAATGAAATACTCCCATTTGCAACAACATGGATGAGCCTGGAGATAGTTATGGTGAATGACACAAGCAAAGCACAGAGGGACAAATACTGCATGTGCTCACTCATATGTGGGAGCTAAGAGAGAAAGGAAGGAAAGAAAGACCACAGTAGTGCAATGGTCTTACAGAGGGAGGGAACATTTCTAGGGCTACAAAGCAGATTGGCAGGGAGTGGGAAAAGGAGAGGGGGAGAGAGGTTGGGAGATAATTGAGAAAGGACAAAGGGTACAAAAGTAATTTCTGGTAATGGGTATGCCCTCAGTATGACTCTGGCACTCACATCAAGGGCAGGAGCAGGGACAATTAGCTTTGTATCTCAGGCCAACAGATATATGAAAAAAATGCTCAATGTCACTAGTCATCAGGGAAATGCAAATTAAAACCACATTGAGATACCACCTCACCCCAGTTAAAGGGCAGGAGCAGGGACAATTAGCTTTGTATCTCATGAACATTCTTAATAAATACATTTTATACCTCTAATTGGATGAGCCAAAGACACCACAAATACAAGGTGATAGCCTACCAGAATATTCCCTCATTGCACTTAGTCTTCCTTCAGAGATCTTTATTTTGAAGGTGCGGAGAGAAGGGAACACTACTGCACTGTTGGTGGGACTGTAAATTAGTACAATCACTTTGGAAAACAATATGGACTTTTCTCAAATAACTACAGATAGATCTTCCATATGATGCAGTGATCCCTCTTCTGGGTATATATCCAGAGGAATGGAAATCATCATGTTAATGAGATACCTGCACTCCCATGTTTATTGCAGCTCTGTTTACAATAGCCAAGATATGGAACCAACCTAAATGACCATCAATGGATGATTAGATAAGGAAACTGTGGTATATATACACTATGGAATACTACTTTGCCATAAAAAAAGAATGAAATACTCCCATTTGCAACAACATGGATGAGCCTGGAGATAGTTATGGTGAATGAAACAAGCAAAGCACAGAGGGATAAATACTGCATGTGCTCACTCATATGTGGGAGCTAAGAGAGAAAGAAGGAAGGAAAGAAAGACCACAGTAGTGCAATGGTCTTACAGAGGGAGGGAACATTTCTAGGGCTACAAAGCAGATTGGCAGGGAGTGGGAAAAGGAGAGGGGGAGAGAGGTTGGGAGATAATTGAGAAAGGACAAAGGGTACAAAAGTAATTTCTGGTAATGGGTATGCCCTCAGTATGACTCTGGCACTCACATCAAGGGCAGGAGCAGGGACAATTAGCTTTGTATCTCATGAACATTCTTAATAAATACATTTTATACCTCTAATTGGATGAGCCAAAGACACCACAAATACAAGGTGATAGCCTACCAGAATATTCCCTCATTGCACTTAGTCTTCCTTCAGAGATCTTTATTTCAACCTTTGTGTTTACAGTTGCTCAAGATCAAACCCTTTCATACCTTTTTTTCCTACTTGACTATATCTAGTTCAGTATGGAATGTCAATATCTATCTCAGGTTGATATTACAGTTGAGAAAACTGACACTCACAGAGAGACGTTAAAGGCAACTTGACCCAAACTGTACAGCTGGACAGCATCAAAATACCACGTGCCTGATGGTTAAGTCAGCGTACTTCCCACTACTCCATCTATGCTTTTCAGGAGATTCACAACCATCCCTTTCCCATCAGGGGATGCCCACACAGAAATTCCCGTTACTTTTTACTTTCCCTGTTCTACAAATTCTTCTTATCCTTCATCCTGAAAATCTAAAGTCTTTGAGTTTGTTCATTACATCAGGTTCCATCTAAAACTACTGTGATTTTGAAAGCAGTCACTAGCATTGCTCTGATTCAGTTCATGCATAATAATCCTGAAATACATTGCTAGTGGCCATGCTTGCACACTTTCCTTTCATTCACTGTGAGCCACAATATCATATTGAAGTTTCTAGTCACGTTATTGATAAGATTCTCCTTGCTGCAAACATTCCCCTAACACCTTCACAATGGACTACATTTTGCCTGAATACACAGTTTCTGTAAGATTCTTGGCAAGACTTCAAAGGTAGAACCAGATGGTCTTTGTGACAAAAACTTGTGGTCCCATGAAGCCAGTCTCCACAGGGCTACACAGACAAACAGACACATACAGATAGATAGCAGAACTGGGAATGTCAAGGTTCATTTCTGAAGAAAAAAAAAAATCTCTCTGATTCATACACCTGCTTGGCCAGACAATTTTCTATTCAAAAATCAAAGAAATGAATTTGGAGCACTTGTAAGAAAGTCTTTGAATGTTGTTCAGCAAATTTCCCAAGATAATAGCAGGCATTGTATCATATTTGTTTGGTCCTTAACACAGAAAGCTATAAAACTTGTATTTATTTTTAGGTTTCTTTTATAGAAAAGATGGTTAAATGAAAAGTTTCTGCCTTGTTTTCCTGAAAGGGAAAAAGGATACAGGTTTTTAATTTTTTTTTTTCATGAATTGAAAACAATTTCAGACTATGGAATACTTCAAAGTATAATAGAAAGGAAATGAACAGAGGCCTTAAACTGCTATCTCTTTTTGTTTTGACACATACACAATTGAACATGGCATTCAGTATATCTTACAATGGTAAAACAGAAGAATACAGTAGTAATGAACAGTGCTTAACACAGACTCTCTCATTTTTCAAGACAAAAACGTCCTGTAGAATGAGTTTAAAGAAATGAAATTTTGTAAAAGGAAGATGGAAGAGAAAAATTGGGCACAAACTATGACCCTTGAAAGTTTTTGTAGCTGTAAAGCAGACAGAAGAAAAGAAGAAAAAAATCTATAGCATATTAGTTGGCAAGCCATCTGTTTAAAGAGAAAATACTTGAACAGGAGCTGTACTAGCAATTATCTGGACCCTGATTACTTGTAGCAAGGTTTAGAAATGAACCTTGAAAGAGGAAAAAAAGAAAGAAAACAACTAATAAATAAGGACAGAAAACTGTAGGAAAGAAGAATACATTTGGGGAATACTGACCCCTAAGTGGCTTTTCCAGGCCTAAAATATATATAACCTAAATCTCAAAACTCTCAGGTATTAGTTTTAAGCCCATGTATTCTTGTGCTTTCATTAGACATGAAAATCTTTTCTCCGTTTTCTGTTTAAGAGAAATTCTGAAATTCTTTAGAATTTCTGTGAGCTCAATAAACTCCCTTCTATGACTCCTCAGGGTTCTTTCCTCATGTATGGTTAAGCTACGAATGTTGGTTTAATGAAAATAAAATAGTGGGCTGGGAGATTGTCTATGTGCCTCTCTTTTAAATGATCTCCCTACAACTGTATGAACCTGACTAATCAGGGATTAATTTGGATGCATTTGAAAATGAAATGTCCACCCACAAAGTTTTAGCTCATGTGTCATTCATGCCTACAAATACCCAACTAACAAATATTTCTCTAAAGAAATAAAAGTTTTGTTGTGAGTAAAAGTTGTCAAAATAGGCATTAATAGGCATCTAGAAAAAAGCATAAAAGGCTAGGTAGGAGACAATGGAGGGGGAATCTAGGAACTGGAGTGGAACCAAAGAAAATGCCCACTTAAGTTCTGCTGAGACTAATACTGTAACCTAATGTGCTGATCCATTAATGGTAATTTTGCTCTCCAGATGTCTCCAAAGTACTCTACATGTCTGCAGTTGAGAAACCAAAACATTTTTTAATTGGAACATAACTGATTATACATATTTGTGGGGCACAGAGTTGAATATTAATACCCGTGTATAACATGTGATGATCAAATCAGGATAATTAGCACATTCATCATTATAAAACATGATCATTATTTGCGACCTTTAACCAATTTCTTGCTACCCCCTCCCCCTTTCCCATCTCTAGTAACCACAGTTCTGCTCTTGCCTTTTGAAAGTTTAACTTATTATTGAAAATAATAATAAGTTTCTTTCTTTCTTTCTTTCTTTCTCTTTATTTCTCTTTCTTTCTTTCTTTCTTTCTTTCTTTCTTTCTTTCTTTCTTTCTTTCTTATTTATTTATTTATTAACCCTATTTATGAGTGAAGACATATGGTATCTTTCTTTCTGTGCCTGGCTTATAAAAATTTGACATAGTACTATGCTAGGGTTTTTATTTAACATTATTTTTTTTATTTTTCTCAAACATTTGTTACTTTGCTAATCTGAAAAACAAACTCTTCTAAAATACATTTGGATACTAAAAGATACTAAAAAACAAAATCTATTCAATACTAGAAAATTATAATGGGCCACCTGATCAATTCCACATAGCCAAAAAATAACTCCTTTTATTTTTCATGATTCTATTCACTAGTAAATTATCTGCTGCTCCCTTTTGTTTGACAATTGGCCATAATTACAGTCACAGAAAAGAACAGTTTCCCAAGAAACAAAAAGCTGCTTCAGTAAGCATTTATAAATGAGGATTGTTGACCAAAGAAAAGTATAAATCCAAGATCACACGTCTTCATATATCAGAAACAGTGCAACAAACATTTATTGATAAAATGGCATTTGATTTCAGATGAAATAATCATGAAAAGTGGCATCCTTCACAATTTAAAATATATAAGTAAAAGTTACCTAAGTTTGTTTGATTTTCTTCTACTCTAATTCCATTATTAGTCCCCCGTTCAACTATATCATTTATCTGTCATTCCCTGTTTTGAATCATTGTTGTCAAAGGAATAAAAATAATGTTTTTGAGTGACTTGCTTATTCAGCAGCTCAAAACATCAAAAATGATTTGGCTAATTCATAAGGCGCTGGGGACTTTCACATACTTCTTTGCCAATTTCTTCTTTAATCCAATACTCAATAAGCAAACATATGTTCTCACAGAGGCCTGATCCCCATTCTACATAGACTAAATGCTCTCCAAAACTGCCCTAAGAGCTCTGAGTAAAAGAAAAATGTTACTCTGATTTCATTTATAATGAGAAAAGCTAACGGGATAACAGCCAGAACAAACTGTGCTTGACAAGTACTGCATTTCAAGATTCAATTCTGACCTCACAAATGTAGTTTCTGATTTTTCCTAGTGTCTTAGAAAGGACCTCACTTCATGTGTCAGTAAAGTGATTTCATAAGATATATGGTCACATTCAGGTGCCTGGGTAAATGCAGAACTTAATAGCAGAGACAGCACTGCCAGTCTTGGAAGCTAGACTATACTTGTCATTTCTTGTCACAACTATTTATTGTAGGATTTATTGATCCTGGAATTCACAAGAGAAGAATCAAGGCAATTCTGAGCCACATCCCACAGATGGCATCTCTTCTCTCATAATCTAGCAGGGTGCACATCACAAGAGGGAGGGGGGTGTAACAATATGTTTTTTGCCTGTTCTTCCTTGCCTGTTTGCTCCTCTTCCTATGTAATTTTTGGGGAGAAGGCAATTGTCATCATTATAGATAAGCACAAAGATAGGTGGAATTTTTTTTTCACAAGTCAAACATTTTATATGGTTTCCTTCTGGAAGATTTTTTCAGTTTCATGGTGAACATTTACTCTCATTTTGAGGATGAAGGTAGACATTAAAATCAAGCTTTGGTGACTATAGATTTTTTTTGGTAGGTTTTATGTCAAAAATAGCTTGAGCAGTAAAATAAAAAGAACAGAAACAAATTCATGCTTATACATAGTTCAGAGAAAATATTGCCATTGTGGAAGAGGGAAAAACAGGAAGCAAGGACAAGAACACAGAGATTATATCTAAAAACGCCTCAAGAATATAGTTTTCCTTTTATGTCGGTAAGATATTTTCTGTGCTTTTCTTGTTCTGTTCTTTGGCCTTCCTCCTTTCAGATATAATCCTTTGCTCATCAACAGTTCTCCATATTTCTTCCAATAAAACTTGAAAATCACAACTAAAGGATCAGAACCTGTCTTATCCAGGTTTGCAAAGAGGTCATTTTGGTAGCCAAATTCTCTCTGTTACAAAGTATTTAATAGAGGCCCCATGTTATGAGATGGTATTTTTAGCTAGAGTGAGAAGCTGTAACAGAAATGATACAGGAAGAAAAAGAATCTGATATAATTTGACATCATTTTCAGTTCAAAGTAATGGTGGGAATCACCAAATAGATATAGGGGTTTAATTAGACATTCATTTTCCAAAGCCATCTGCAAAAGGTGGAAATTGACATGAATAGGAGTTTAAATTGGTTTAAGCTCCAACAGAAATGTGTCTTGAGACAGGTGATTCCAGGAAACACCTGTAAAGGAGCAGGAAAGTGACAAAAGGAAGGGAAGACAACCAATATAGGATGTCACCTTGAAGCTATGGGCAACTGCACCCTAACCTTGTTGGGAAACAATGGGAGCCATCTGAGAATATAGACTTCAGATTTATCCCATCATAGAACTAAAGGAGATACTGAATTTTTGCCCAAACCATTGTAAGTTATTGTTTGGATGCTGCTGCCAGGAGAAATTTTTTGGCACTTGTGGCTCAGGCAGAAAGCGATCTCACATTCACAGATGACCCTCAGGCAGAAAGATGCAGAACTAACAGTTGGAAATTAGGGCAGGGGGTAACGAAATGGTATGGCCCTAAGGAACAAGGACAGGCAATGATAGCTTCTTCCAGAGAGGCAGCGGTGTGCTGAAGCCAACATGCACTGACCCTCAGGAGCTGAATGTGCACACCTCTCCCCAAGTCTCCGTTAAGTGACTGCACACAGGTAGCTTGAAATCGGCTGCTGTGGAAGGATTTATACCATGGAGATCAGCAAATGCTACAAATCAGCCCATCCTTCCTTCTTTCCTCCCTTCCCTCTGAGAGCTGCTTGTTAAACATTTACCAGCACACTACGGCATAGAGTGATATTTATTGTATACTACAAGAGATGAAAACCCTGCTAGATTTATTTATTTATTTATATTTTTGGTAAGTTGTCTCATTAATACTCTCACCTACTCTGAAAAAAAATATATATGTGTGTATATATACACACACACACACACACACACACACACACATAAGAATTCCAGTAAGCTTTGCTAAGCATTTGGTATGTCCTTTGCAAAACATCCCTGAACATGTATTATTTATTAAAATAAATAATGACTAAAACAACCACAAAAATGAGGAGTTGGATAACTGTGGCTCTGGGTGAAGCACTGCTAACCGGAGGGTATGAGGGCAGTGGAAGAGGAGTGAGAAGTGGCAAAGAACAAAGGCGGAAAGAAAAGGGAGACAAGGCAGAGAACCTACCCCTCCAGTAGCCTGGAAGCAGGATGGAGAGATCATTTAAAAAATAATACTTGGCACTACTGAGGTACTGCTGGGGTACCTTACAGCCAGTCACTGTGGACCTGTATAACACCAAATCACTCACAGACACAGCCACAGGCAATTATTGTGGAGCTCACAGCCAATCACTGTGGAGCTGTATAACCAAAATGGATGGCCCAAATAGATTATCTAATATTAAAATGTGACTTAAAAAAAATAATTCTACTAGTCTACATTTTGAATTATTCTTCAGGATAATGATTTCAAAACTTTCTTCTCACTTCAACAGGAAAATTAAAGATTAAAAACAGCCAAAATTCACCATTTTATATTTTTCCCAGCATGCTAGCCAGGCATATTTTACAGTTTCTCAGCAGGTATTATTGCTATAATTGTCATTCTGATCTGCACACAATCATCACTGGTAATCTGCTTAGCCAACAAAAGCGACTATGTTGTCTGTTACATTCCATGTCTCAGGATATTAGCTTTGTGCACACTAAAAACCTGCATGCCAGATTCCATTTCTCAGTTTAAAACAAATCTTTGCAATCATACCAACAATTTTGACACTCAACTTTAAATATTAAATTTCAGAATAGTCAACAAATGAAAACAATTAGTAGAAACTGAATAGTTTCTAAAGTAGCTTCAATACATTTAATTCTTAAACTTGTAGGGCACTTTCCAAATTTGGTTTGAATCATCTCCTCCCAAGTTATGTGAATCCACTGTGTACTACCTTATAAAGTATTCAAATTCTAAGACCACAGTGCATTTGATACAGGATGGTTAAAAAAAAA